>NC_045544.1:2178858-2478858 GCF_009769535.1 Thamnophis elegans
TTTGAAAAAGCACATTGGAAATCATGTGTTTTTGAAAGCTTATCTCTAACCTTTGACATGGCACTCCCTTTAAGTGTTTAGTGAGCGACTAGGAATTTAGACGGTAATTGGAGGCAGGGTTCACATATTACTATTTTATTTCTATTAGCTTCTCAAAGATATACCTGCTAATAATCCATCAAAACCCACATCAACTTATCTAATAAACAAATAATACACAATTAAATTGGCTAAGCTAATTCAGGGGTTGCAACAAAAGGTCGTAAAAAGGTGATCACATGATCCCGGGACATTACAACTGCCATAAATACATGGCAGTTACCAGGTGTCCGGATTTTAGTCACGTGACCACGGGGATGCTGCAATAGTTGTAAGTGGGGAAAATGGTCAGGTCATTTTTTTCTGTGCCATTGCAACCTCAAACGGTCACTAAATGAACTTTTGTAAGTCGAGGACTATCGACTGGTTTTGTTTTCCCCTGAATGGCAGGAAATTTAAAAAAAAATAGCTTTTTGTGACTTTTCAGAGGTCACAAAAATCAGTTCACTGGTTATTCATCTCAAAATTACATGGATGGTGGAGATGTACTGTATTTCTGTAATTGAGCTAGCTTCTCTAACTCAACCACTTCATCTGCAGAAACATTTTTAGCCACACGTATATACCTATACTGCACCACAACTCTAAATGTTTGATGAGAAGAGCATGTAGACACTTCCCTGAAGACTACGGGAGGGGCAGGTACAACTTCTGTTGCGAGTCTGTATACTTTCATGCATAAAATTTACTACTTAGAAGTGATGTAAAAAACACGGCAATATTTGTCAAAGGAAGAAGACACATATTACTCTCTGTGTTTGCAGTTGTTCTTTCGCGGAGTCAAGATACTTTGAAGAGACATCTTCGGAAAAAGCAAAACGCGACACCATCCTTTTGATTCAAAATGATCTGCTACAATGCTATCAAGTGAGTTTCGATCACCTGACTCACTGTAGTGCTCAGCTGCACTACAGAAACAAACAGAAATGTAGGCAGGATAATAGACATGTTCGAAGTAAAACGCTATTTTGTAAATCCTACCAGTGTCTGGAAAGTGGCAGATTAAAAGCTTTAGACATTTGGAATTAATGCCTGTCTACACATAAAAACAAATTAGCTCTGGAAACCTGTCACCTTGGGATTTTTTTTTTTAAGTGTACTTTGAATGTGTGGAGATTCATAACAGGAATTCATACCTCTTCGGCTTTTTGTCAACAAGCACGTTTCAGAAGCTGCTGGCAGTTGTTTGAATGTGATTAATGGATGCACGTTAATGAATATTAATTAGATCACTTTACAAAATTTGAGTGTGTCAAATTAGCATCTATTCCAAAACATGATAGCCTTTTATGTAAATGATGCCATTGGATTAAACTTGGCCACTTGCTATTGTTTTCTGAAATGGATCCATATGAAGAACGTATTCAAAAGAACAATACTGTATAGTTAGTAGCAATAGCAATAGCAGTTGGACTTATATACCGCTTCATAGGACTTTCAGCCCTCTCTAAGCGGTTTACAGAGTCAGCATATTGCCCCCAACAATCTGGGTCCTCATTTTACCCACCTCGGAAGGATGGAAGGCTGAGTCAACCCTGAGCTGGTGAGATTTGAACAGCCGAACTGCAGCTAACAGTCAGCTGAAGTAGCCTGCAGTGCTGCACTCTAACCAATGCACCACCTCGGCTCTCAACCAGCAATTAACAACAATAGTTAACAACCAACAATTCTTTTTTGGTCACCTAGTGTGGAATCTCATGCTAGAGTGGGAAGGGGTGTTAAGAGGAGGTCAAGCTTAGAGTCCTTGGCGAGAAGGAAGTGGTGCAGACTTCCAGAGTCACTGAAACCTTATCTGATCCTTCCCACAAGAATACAATTGGTCTGGCGAGACTCATATAAATAGGCATTGCAACAATAGAGAACTAACTTGATCAACTGACGCCTAACTTTTAAGTCGTACAAATCCATATCTGCCTATTAATGTCAAGCCAAGTTAAATCTCATCTCCAAACTGTATTCAATTCCTAATGACTGTGTGGAAAAGTCTACAGAAACGGGGGGGTGGGGTGTGTTAGTGAAGGATCTACAGGGGGAGTCAACTGAACCATTGAAGCTCTTCCTTTGAAGATTCATGTGACTCAACCTACTTATAATTCTTTGGTTATGCAGTCACGATCACAATTTCTTTTTAAACCTGTCCTGTAGATGCTATTGGGGGCCCGTGTGGTTTTCTTGGCTTCAGTACAGAAATTATCTGCCTTGTTCACTTCCAAGATTTTGCTTTCATTTGCCAATTACATCTATAGCCCGTATATTTCCTGTTGGCCTCTCATTCAACTGCTATCTTGGTCCAATCTCTCCAAACTTCTTAGCCCAATCGGTTCTTGGAAATAAGGTAAAGGTTCCCCTCACACATATGTGCTAGTCATTCCCAACTCTAGGGAGCGGTGCTCATCTCCATTTCAAAGCTGAAGAGCCAGCGCCGTCCGAAGACGTCTTCGTGGTCATGTGGCTGGCATAATTAAACACTAAAGGTGCACAGAACGCTGTTACCTTCCCACCAAAGATGGTTCCTATTTTTTCTACTTGCACTTTTACGAACTGCTAGGTTGGCCGAAGCTGGGACATGTAACGGGAGCTCACTCCATTATGCAGCGCTAGGGATTCGAACCGCCGAAGAGCCAACCTTTCTGGTCAACAAGCTCAGCACCTTAGCCTTTGAGCTACCACGTCCCTATACTTGGAAATACTTTAATTCTAATACACTGATGTAGGCTGCTATAAGAGAGTTTTGAAAGCCCAGTACTGTTTCTCCTTCCCTTATACCAAAGAGAGTCAAAACAAATCAATCTTTAGTTTCTTTCTCACCCCTTCCTGTTTTTCTGGGCTCAAGGCCTTTTCTGTACTGTTGTGCATGGACAGAGGAGAGGTCTGATATGAAGAATGACCTAATAATATCAACAATGTTTGCATTTTGCATGAAACTGACAACTTAAAACAAAGCAAAATGCATTTATTTATATGTAAAAAATGTGAATAGGCTTCTCCGAGCCGAGGTGGCGCAGTGGTTAGGGTGCAGTACTGAAGACCACTGCAGCTGACTGTTATCTGCAGTTCAGCGGTTCTAATCTCACCGGCTCAAGGTTAACTCAGCCTTCCATCCTTCCGAGGTGGGTGAAATGAGGACCCAGACTGTGGGAGCGATATGCTGACCCTGTAAACCGCTTAGAGAGGGCTGAAAGCCCTATGAAGCGGTATATAAGTCTAACTGCTATTGCTATTGCTATTCTCCCCCCCCGCCCCCCCCAAAAAAAACAGTACATAAAGGGGATCCAGAATATATGGTGGGAGATGAGAATCTTTAAATCTCATCTCCCTACTCCAAGATAGAAGTCTACAAGATGTTTAGAAAACATACAGAAGTAAAATAATGCATGCAATTAGGATCCCTGTGGGAATATAACTGTAACCACTTGTCTCTGAATGAGGTTACAATTGCTTGCACAACGTCTCACCAACATGAGAAAGAGCAGCTTCCCATCATAAATAAATATTTGTACAACTGAAAACTTCTTACAAAGGACTCAAGTTCCATACTTCACATATCTCTGCACCATTGTCATTTTAGAGTACTCCAACTTTCAACTGAAGCCTTTTCCATAGAAAGAGAACTATAGCAAAAGGATAAGAAAAGCACTTGCTTGAATGTCCTTATTTACTTTAATTATTGCTTCCTTTCTGTGCAAGTTTCTTGTTCACAGCCTTGAGTGTTCTTGAGTCCTCTCTTTATCTATGTAACTCAACATTGAAGAGATCTGGCTGTCATATTCAGAATAGAACAGAAACATAGATGGATGAGTGTTGAATGGATGGCCCGTGCCCCTGCCTTAAAATCTTCATTTACTTATTTCTGTGATTGAGAGAAAAGGATGGGTCTTATGTCTTTGATTTTGAATGATCACCAATGATCACTTCAAGAGATAGCTGTCCTCTCCTTACGAGTAGGACTAAGTGGCACTTAAAAATGATTAGTGTAGAAAATGAACATTTATTTTCATCGAGTGGTTTCATTAGATATGGGAGGGACACTCCTTAGGAAGGGGGAATCGCAAAAGGAGAAAGGAGTAAACTACTTATTAGAGGGGAAAGGAAATGGCCTTGTGGGACAGAAGGAAGAATCACTGCCAAGGAAATGGCCAGATAAAAGAGTGTACCAATGGCCCAGGCTGTTGACTCAGATTCTGAGTCTGAAGCGGAAGAAATTGGGCCAGCTGAGCCTGGGGACAGTCAACAGCAGGAAGGAGGAAGCCAGACTTCACACGAGGTTGATCAATCACCTGAGCAGAAGGACCTGTCAGGATGACATAAAGCCTCCCCATCTCTGCACCAAACAAGTAGAGAAGAGAGTAGAACAGAGGGAGTCTATTAGGGGACCTGCCAAACATACAAGTAAACATTCTGATTAGTGACAGCTGGCTGCAGCCTATAGCATAGACGTTCTTCACTTCTGTTCTCTTTGTAGAAAACAGCATTTCACTTGTGCATGACTCCTGTGTATGAATGCCACCCTTGGACTTGAGACCCCTTGGGCTGGCTGACAACCCTGCCCTGGCTTCAACATTGTCCTGGTTCTTGAACCTCGGACAGACTTTGGATAACTCTTCATCTTCCGGAGGAACTCTGTACGTTCCTCTTCGAAAACAAATTTGCAAGCAAGCCTTTGCTTTTTTTTTTTTTGACAGTTCTGGCTCCGTTGCTAAAGACGATAAGCTCCCCAAAAGCTGTTGGTGTGTGTAGGTGTCTGAAACCTGAAGTAGAGGAGTTTCCGGAGGAAGAATGAAATGAGTACAAATATTGCAGACAAACTCCTTCTTGTTTATTTGAAAATATTAAGAGAGGGGGATGGTGTGCCTTTAGAGAGGCAAAATTATGTTGGTGTAACATTGCGATAGAATTGAAAACAGCCTACATGTCATTGATTTCCTGGGCTAATACTATTAATAACCAGCAATAAAAGGTGGCTGGACTTGAGAGGTATAGACTGATAGGAAATTTGGGCTGAGTTTCATCTGTTTAAAAGAAACTATTCTGCCACCAGTGAATGTCTCCCCAATAGAATAGAATAGAATAGAATAGAATAGAATAGAATACTGCATAAGAATTAAATATTATCTACAACAAATACGAGAACACTGTATACATCTGTAAATATTATTATATTCTAAGCAACTATATAATGTAGATTATACTAGAGGATATAGAAATAGAGCTTATGTAAATATGAATGATATTAATGAGACCGATATGGAAAAGCTGTAATGAGTGGAAATTTGTGTTTTGTTTTTAATGTTTAAATAAGTTCAATAAAAATTATTTTAAAAGGAGAAGAGAATTCTTTATTGGCAAGTGTGATTGGACATACAAAAAATTTGTCTTTGATGCATCAGTTTATTTTACTTCTGCAGGGATGGAAGACAGTGGTATCAGGAACAGCTGGCTACTAACGGATTTACTGCAAGACACTTAAACCTGCAGCTGATGGAATGCAAAGAACATATCCCACCCCTGAGCAATGGTCTATCACCATTAACACTAAATGCAATGCATTAATTGATTGGTACAAGATGGGGGGATAAAGGAAGTAATACAAAGACACGTTAAAAGCCTCCTTCAAGTCCCTGGATGTCAGCACCACCTCCTGGGAAACCCTGGCACAAGATCGATCAACGGGGCACATGCTGATCCACCACCAAGGCTTCCAGACATCTGAGGACAGAAGAACAACCACAGCACAAGAGAAGCAAGCACTCCACAAAGTCAGAGCTGCAAATGCTGCATCAATGGTGCCCACACATGTCTGCCCGACATGTGGCAAAATGTTTCATGCCCATATAGGCCTTACCAGCCACCCGTGGACACATCATGGACAGCCAACAACCTATTAGATGTCAAGGTCCTCTTTGAACACGATGGACGAACATCACAAGATGATAATCCATTAGGCATTTATTGATAGCAATAGCACATAGACTTGTATACCACTTCACGGTGCTTTACTGCCTCCCCTAAGCATTTTACAGAGGCCACATATTGTCTCCAACCATCTCGGTCCTCATTTTACCGACCTTGCAACGTGCTCTACATGGGGCAGCCCTTGAAGAATATTCAGAGACTTCAGCTTGTCCAGAATGCAGCCGCGCGAGTGATCGTGGATGTACCTCGGTTCACCCACGTAACACCTATCCTCCGCGAGCTGCACTGGCTGCCTATTGGTCTCCGGATATGCTTCAAGGCGCTAGTCGTCACTTATAAAGCCCTTCATGGTATTGGACCTGGGTACTTGAGAGACCGCCTGCACTAGACCGATTAGATCCCACAGATTAGGCCTCTTCCGAATTCCATCCGCCGGCCAGTGTCGACTGGCAACTACCTGGAGGAGAGCCTTCTCTGTGGCTGCTCCGACCCTCTGGAACGAACTCCCCGTGGAGATTCGAACCCTCACCACCCTCCAGGCCTTCCGCAAAGCCCTCAAAACCTGGCTGTTCCGACAGGCCTGGGGCTAAAGAGCTGCTGCCCCCGTCTCGAATGGTATGACAGTTGTGAGTTTTAAATTATATATTGTTATGTTTGTTTTTTAAAATTTTTGTTTGTATCCCCCTTTCCCGGTTCGAGTTGTGAGCCGCCCTGAGTCCCCCTTCGGGGGAAAAGGGTGGCATACAAATACAATAAACTGAACTGAACTGAACTGAACTGAAGACCACCTTGAGCCAGACTAGAATTGCTGACAGTCAGCAGAAGTAGCCGGCAGTACTGCATTCGAACCACTGAACCACCCCAGCTCATACGTTACCAGAATTGATTGCTTTAAAATAAACCAAATAACATTTTACAGATGTTCTCTGCATTTACCCAGTGGGTCTCATAATGTATTGCAAGTGAGCTTTGATTTTGTTTTTAAAATGTCCTGACATAATTTCAATAAAGCAACGTTTGCCTATTGGAAAGCAACATTCAAATATCAATGTTCCACTAGTAACCATGGGTTAGTGACCAGGTAAAATGTACATTAGGCACTTGTACTGAGAATCCTATAAAACATGTCAATTTTACAATTTATATGGCTATAGTACCTCATGCTTTTCCTTAAGCACTTTGGAGGGAATATATTTTAATGAGAATTCAACCCTTGCCCTTAATTTTGCTGTCACCTTCAATCTTGAAAACTTTTTTATATTCCATCTCTGAAGGGCTTGCTTAATTAAAGCACTATAAGAACCATAAGGGCCTCACAATTTGTGGCCTTTTCTTTTGAGATTCAACCATGGAGCGATTGACAGCTAAAACTAAACACTGTTGTTTCATGACTTCAGACAGGACTATATATATATATATATATATATTCACATGGGCTTAATGGTCTGGCCCCAGGATGCTCCTTCCTGAGATGGTTTCCATTCTAGAAGATCATTTCTGGGGGACAACACAAAGTAAGCGGGATTTTATCTCTATGAATTTCTTCTCTGCAGAAGAAGGTGGGGAGAACAATTTGGTGAAAACCCTTGTCTCCTTTTCCTGCACCTCCTATGCTCTATGAGGCAATGAGCACCAATGAGCACCAAAACTGTAGAAAGGGGGTATAAACAGTGGTGGAATCCTACCAGTTTAACAACTGGTTCGATGATCGTGCACTTCGCACACACACAGGTTTGAGAAAACTTACCTTCCGCATTATCACTGGGGTGGAAAACAGCTGAGGCACTCAAAACAGCTCAGGCAATCCACTCTGCCTGTGACTCAGCTGAGAGGATATAGGTCAGTAAAATGCAAGAGAAGATGGATGGGCCCAGCTGATCGTCGGAGTGAACTGGTTTTCTCTCACCTGATTGTCGGAGCTACTGGTTTGCCCGAACCGGTCCGAACCGGTAGAATCCCACCCCTGTGTCTAAATCAATATAAGCTTTACCAAAAGAGAAGATGTAATAGAGTTTACATTTACAATCTTCCAACCAATATTTATGGTCCACTTAGCGTTTACAGTGAATGATGCAAGAGTAGATACCTCATATGAGAGTATGCAGATGGCACCTCAAAAGATCAGAAAATGAGTTAGAACCAGAAGTGAAAAAGATGATACGGTGAAGTGGCCACGCCCACTCCTGGTTTAGCAAAGAGGAGGGAAATTTGTGGTGTCACATGACGATGTATCATCGTGGGTTTGACACCCCTGCCCTACAGTATTCGGATGCGGTTCTTTGTAGCGTGAGTTCATCCACCTCTAGGTTGGATCCATAACTAACTTGTCCCTTTCAGGAAATCAGGAGACATTTGTGTGACAAAATTCAGGAGGTGATTAAAAATTATGAGAATGGAAGAGATGGTGCCCCCATCTTGAAGGAGGTGGTGACGTGTTCTTGCTAAAAAGATAGCAAAATTGATTTATTTCCTTGTCACCTCAAGACTGGATTACTGCAACACGCTCTACATGGGGCTGCCCCTGAAGAGTGTTCGAAGACTGCAGTTGGTCCAGAATGCAGCCACGTGAGCGATAGTGGGTGTACCTAGATACACCCACGTTACACCTATCCTCCGCGAGCTGCACTGGCTCCCCATTGGTCTCTGGACACTCTTCAAGGTGCTAGTCGTTACTTTTAAAGCCCTACATGGTTTAGCACCTGGCTACCTGAGAGACCGCCTCCTGCCATTTACCTCCCAAAGACCGATAAGATCACACAGATTGGGCCTCCTCCGGGTGCCATCTGCCGGTCAATGTCAGTTGGCGAATCCCCAGTGGAGGGCCTTCTCTGTTGCTGCCCCGGCCCTATGGAACAATCTCCCTGTAGAGATCCGGACCCTCACTACTCTTCCGGCCTTCCGTAAAGCTACTAAGACCTGGCTGTTCCGGCAGGCCTGGGGCTGTTGATGAGTATCCAGCCCCACTCTAAGCAGCATGCATGATGTGAATTTTTTTAAAATAATTGTATTCTTATTTTAATTTTTATATATGTCCCTTGTTTGTCGGTAAGGCGCCCAGAGTCCCTAGGGAGTGGGCAGCATACAAATGTCAATAAACCTTGAAACCTTGAAATTTTACACTAAATATATTGCAGTACAGTGATGGCAAAGCTTTTAGACACGGAGTGGCCAAAATGTGCACATGTGCATGCGCAAACTGAAACTCAGACACGCACGCTTGCATGCACGGGCATGCAAGAACGTGCACATGTGAGGACATGTGCATGGATGGACATGTGTGTATGCGCAGCAGAGACCCGAAACCAGCTATTTAGCAGGGGGCAGGTGAGATCTTTTTCTTTCGGGAGCTTCTGTTTCGTCATTTGCAGGGAAACAGAAGCTCATAAGAAAGAAATGCCACAGAGAGCTGATCTGGGGGAACGGTGCGCGTGCCAGCAGAGATGGCTCTCCATGTCACCTGTGGCACACATGCCAGAGTTTCGCCATCACGGTTCTAGTATGCTTAAGATTTCTAGCAGATTGATAGGTTATGAAAGGTTTAATAGGAAAGACACACCTCTGATTTCCTTTATCTAAGTCAGTGTTTTTCAACCACTGTGCCGCGGCACACTAGTGTGCCGTGACATAGTGTAAGGTGTGCCGTGGGAAAATTACTTTATGTATAGTCAATATAGGCACAGAGTTAATTTTTTTAAACATTTTCTAATGGTGGTGTGCCTCGTGATTTTTTTCATGAAAAAAGTGTGCCTTTGCACAAAAAAGGTTGAAAAACACTGATCTAAGTTATGACTTCCATGCAATGTGAGATTAACTTTCCTAACCTTCAACTTCATCTCCAGGTATATATTCTGACTTTTATTAACAATTGCACAAAGGCGGTCTCTGCATTAAGAAAAGTTATATTATATTATATGGTTTATATTATCAATGGAAATAATATATCTCCTACTGTATTACTCTTGGGAATATATCCAGTTGGATCAAGATGTATCATTTCAGTTAAAAATATCATTTAATCTCTTTGCAACAACTGTAAAAAAAAAAGTCTTGCAATCTACATTCAGTTAAAAAAAATGGATCTGTAAACTCTGGACATAATATGAAAGTTGAGCAAAGAGCAGGGTTTTTTTTTTTTTTTGTGAATGCAAACCTTTTATTTTATTTTTGTAAATGAAAGGAATAAAAGCTACTTAGCGTGATGAAGAACCGTACTTGACATTGTTGAATCCCATTCATCACCTGAGTTAATGGTTTAATCAAAAGGTCTTGAAAAGTTTTATAATATAATGCAGGAAAATTGCCTGGTCCTACGGATTTATTCCACTTTAATTTCTGTATTGCTTCTTTTGTTTCATCTTCTGCAATTAATTTATGGAGAACTTCCCTTGGTTGATTTTCGGCTCTCTCTTCTTGCCTTTCATATAGTAAAATACAATTAAAAAATACAGTGGCCTTATTAGGACTGTGCATGCTTTAAAAAATGATTCAGAAATACTTCAGATGAACTGGAGGATATACAGTACATACTATCTCTTTGAAGCATGCATACATTTGCCTCTTTTTTTCAGCTTTTTCCAGCGATATGGCTACTTATAATCACTTTCAAATACAACTGTTTTAATGCTGTGACTCTTTAAAGGAGCCACATCTATTTTCAAGCTAATATGGAAACTTAGAAAAAGATGTGCGACTTTAAAGAGTTGTCACACAGTTTGAGACCCCCTTTTTTCCAAATCTATTTGAAACATGCACAGCTGTATTAGCTATGATCCTTATTTCATTAAAAGGGTCAAATAGTAGATAGAAAAGATCCTTCATAGGACACATGGGTGTGCATATGACTTATGATTACAGTTGAGCCCAAAATTTCTGTTGCCAAGTGAAACAGGTATCAAGGGAATGTTGACCCATTTTATGACCTTTCTTGCCACCATTATTAAGCGAATCGTTGCAGTTGCTAAATAAGTAACACCGTTGCTAAGTGAATCTGACTTCCCTGTTGACATGGCTTGTCAGAAGGTCCCAAAAGGTGGTCACATGACCCTGGGACAAGGCCACCATCATAAATATGAACCAGTTGCCAAGCATCTGAATTTTGATCACATGAGCATGAGGATGCTGCAACAGTCATTAAGTGTGAAAAAGGTCCTAAGTTATTTTTTTCAGTGCCATTCAAATGGTCATTGAATGAGGACTACCTCTACCAGCAACTTGTTAAAGCAGCTACCCTTTGCTTGAGTTGCAGCTGCCTGAGAATTCACAGCAAAGTATTTCTTTTCACTAAAGGCTTTAGAAGACTACGATCATGGCATCCGGCCATCTCAATTCCTGGCAAATAGATGGGGAAGAAATGGAGGAAGTGACAGATTTTATTTTCCTGGGCTCCAAGATCACCCCAGATGAAGACTGCAGCCAAGAAATTAACCGCAGATGGGGACTGCAGCTTGCTCCTGGGGAGGAAAGCTATGGAAAATCTAGACAGCAGACTGAAAAGCAGAGACATCACCCTGCCAACAAAAGTGCATATAGTCAAGGCTACGGTTTTCCCAGTCGCAATGGATGGCTGTGAAAGTTGGCCTATAAGGAAGGCTGAGCGCCAAAGAATGGAGGCCTTTGAACTCTGGGGCTGGAGAAGAAGACTCCTGCATTGAGTCCAGTGGTGGGTTTCAAAAATTGTTCGAACCTACTCTGTGGGTGTGGCCTCCTTTGTGGGAGTGGCCTGCCACCCATGTGACCAGATGGGAGTGGCTTGCCGCCCATGTGACCGGATATGAAGATGCCGACGACACTTGTCAGAACCACCTTAAATTACCTCACACACAGCACTGGCATGCATAAGAATACGATGTAAACTTGTTTTTTAAAAGGCATCTTTGGTTTGCGTTAAAACAACTTCAACACACGCAATGTTCTGATTGCACCACAAACGCAGGAGTCATCCTTACCTTTCACAGAGGCACTGAGTTTTATAAATAGGAGCATGATAGTGTAGAATAATCATATCCAAGGACCAGTGGTGGGTTTCAAAAAATGTTTGGAACCTCTTCTGTAAGTGTGGCCTGCTTTCCGGGTCCACTGGTGGAACCTCTTCCAACAGGTTCGGTAGATTTGACGAACTGGTTCTACCGAATAGGTGCAAACTGGTAGGAACCCACATCTGATTGAGTCCCTTGGTCTGCAAGGTGATCCAACTGGTCAATCCTAGAGCAGATCAATCCTGACTGCTGTTTAGAAGTCCAGATCCTAAAGATGAAACTCAAGTACTTTGGTCACCTAATGAGAAGGAAGGACTCACTGGAGAAGAGCCTAAAGCTGGGAAAGATTGAGGGCAAAAGAAGAAGGGGAAGGCAGAGAATGAGGTGGCTGGATGGAATCTCCGAAGCGGTAGGCGTGAGCTTAAATGGACGCCAGAGGATGGCAGAGGACAGGAAGGCCTGGAGAAATGTTGTCCATGGCGTCGCAATTAGTGATGGGATTCAGCCAGTTCTCACCACTTCGGGAGAACCGGTTGTTAACTTTCTGGTCAGTTTGCTGAACTGGTTGTTGGAAGAAATCATTACGGCAGAGAACCAGATGTTAAATTATTTGAATCCCACCACTGGTCATGATGGGTCGGACAAGACTTGGCAACTAACAACAACAAAATGCTTTCAAATTCATGCCCCTTAACAGCATCCACACACTTTTATTCTTCATTAGAAATATAAAAGCCTTTGGATGCCTCCTTTAACGAGAGGCATCCTTTAAAGAGGGATCAAAATCCCTCCTGAGCTGAAAGGCGAAATGAGACTGTAATAAAAGTTTGGGAAGTTTCACAGTTAAAATCATTCTCTAATTATCTCTCAAACCTTCCCTGGTACTGACAGCCTCCTCCCGGTTTTTATTCCTTAGCAAGAAGGGATGCCTTTGGACTTTAAATCAGGGCGCTAAATGAAGCCAGTCTCCCCCCCCTCCCTTACCACCAGCTTTATTTGCAGTTTGCAGTGAAGCTTTCCTCCGGATGCCACCGATTTTGCATCTGAAAGGCAGTGGGGGCTCCTGTGCGTCTGCCACAGGCAAAGGCTAGTTATATTTTATCCGCCGGGAACGTTGCTTAATGATGTTAGTTAGAAAAGGCTCGGCACTAATTGAATTCCTTAAACTCCCCGAGTGGTTGTGCATTGCAATCTTAAGATTAGACTTCCCGAGTAACTCATGTCAGCTCAGTAAATTTTGTTTATCGAGTGAAGATGCCTTCACTGCGAGGAAGCACTTGGACCGAACGCGTCCTCACAATTGAACACGAAACACATCAAGATGGTGACATGCTTTTGGACTCGTTTTTAGCAAAGCAGCGTTCGAGAAACTTCGGCAAATGCAGAAAGCTGATTTTGAGTCCACTGGGTTCCTGGGGGGAACCACATAAATCCATCACACGCTACTCAAAAATGGTGCAGAACTAGCCTGTCCTTGCCTTCTTCAGGATGTTTCCAGGTTATTTTATTTATTAAATTTATATGCCTCCCATCTCACTGTCAGGTGTCCCTGGGCAGTTTACGACATTGTAATAGCAGAGATAGGAACATTAAAAACATTAATATTATTCCCAGCTTTGGACTTTCTGGTGGTCTCATATCCCAGGATCAACCAATCTGGTTCCTGGTTAAGTTTTCAAGGTCAGCTAGGTACGATTTTGTTTTACCTTCTGCTTTAATATCATCAATGGCGGTTGTACTGCGCATGCGCGAGCAACACAACACAAAGCGTGCGTGAAGCTAACTGGTGCTAATGCCGGTAGAACCCACCCCTGGGGCATATCAACCCTTGAGGTGGTTACTGAATTAAATACAAGTGCTCCACCCTTATAGCAACAGCAATAGCAGTTAGACATATATACCGCTTCATAGGGCTTTCAGCCCTCTCTAAGTGGTTTACAGAGTCAGCATATTGCCCCCACAGTCTGGGTCCTCATTTCCCCCCACCTCGGAAGGATGGAAGGCTGAGTCAACCTTGAGCCGGTGAGATTTGAACCGCCGAACTGCAGATAACAGTCAGCTGAAGTGGCCTGCAGTACTGCACCCTAACCACTGCACCACCTCAGCTCTTCTCCATTATTCCATTCCATACTCCACCATCTTAGCTTCTTTTATGTTAATTTTAATGTTATGATTTTAATATTTTAAATATTTTTATCCGATCATAAGCCATCTAGCATTGCATGACTGCAACATGTGCAGTATATAACTTTAATAATAAATAAACATCATCATCACAACCACCACCTTGTCTTTTTTGTTGCAACTCTGGAGCATTTTCAACCAAACTTGGTACACAGATTACTAGAAACAAATACTGTGGGGGTAAGGCATCCCTAACATCCTTTGGGGTGTGTGTTCTGTTAAGATACAGCCTGTTGTGCCTTAAAATGGCTTCTACCATACTGCCTTAAAATGGCTTCTACTCTACCCTACTGTGGAGTTGCCATGGTAATGACTTCACAGTACTCCACTCCCTCTTGTAAGGGGGAAAATGCAACATCAGAAATTGAGGCGACATTCATGGAAGGAGGGTTGGGATAAATAAATAACCAGGCAGTGCCAGGTTATCAGCTAGTTCAGAAATAAAGATCACTTTTTTTAAACCCTTTCTTTTATGATTCAGTAAAATGCAAGAAAGTTCAAAGGATTTGAATCAAAACGTTTTAGCACAAGAAGAGTGAAGGATAACACTTAATATGGGTTTCTTTATTTATGGACTGCAAAACAATGTTCTGATGAATAATGGAGCCAAGGTCTTGTTAATATTTGCTGACTTTAATGAGCAATTACGTGATAAAGCAATCACAGACTTGTAGAATGTGTTAATAGATTAGGGAATTAACTAATGTTTGTGAACAAATATGCAAGCACTAATAAACTATTAACTACTGAAGTGCTAATTAAAGCATAAATAATATGATCGGCTGTATATTAATCAATAAAACCATTTAGACAAGTGGAGAGGGGATTTATTTATGCTTGTATATTGTAATGAAGTATAAACGCAATAACAGAAAGTTGATCACACATGCCAGAGATTTAAAATAAGAATTGGCAGGGAGTGTCCTACACATGCTAAAATCCCAACGCGAGTTCTTATCGCTTAACCAGAATTAAAATGAAATAAAATGTTTCATATGTCTACCAAACATGTTTGTATATCTTATGATCCAAAATACAAAGCTGTAAAAATCCACCCCGTATGCTCTAGCAAAGGTTGATCTTTTCGGACAATGTGCATAAATGGGCATTTCTCTCCTATAAAGTTATGAATCCATAGATCAATGCTGCTAATTTATCCACCAAGGTGGCAACAGCAATTTTGATGTTAATGAAGAACAGGATTTGGGGTGATATTCACTTATCCTTCTCCAAAATGCCATAGTGAATAAATTGTTCCAGGAAGTTGGCTTTTGTTTTAGAAAGAGATTCTAAGCTACCTTCAGAACTGTTTCCCATTTCTCAAGCTAAATCTGCATCTAGGAGGCACCACCAATGTGGCTTCTTGTACGTACAGAAGTTGCTCCAGAAAGCAGTGCTTCATTGCAGAGACGCCAGCTGAGATATGTTGTAAATAATATTTCTCAAGGAAGAATAAAATGCCACAACTATCACGAAGGTTTCAACAAACTCATCAAAATTCCTGAACAAATGGCTGTGGAAACTGAGTGCTTAGATAAGGGGAAATAATTTGTGAATGAATACATACAAAAACTCACATATGACTATGAACATTTTTAAAGTCACTCATTCATTCATCTTATGCTCTGCTTATAGCTCAGAGTTTAATTAGATAGATAGATAGATAGATAGATAGATAGATAGATAGATAGATAGATAGATAGATATAGAGAGATAGATAGATGATAGATAGATAGATAGATAGATAGATAGATAGATAGATAGATAGATAGATAGATAGATAGATAGATAGATGATAGATAGATGATAGATAGATGATGGATATAGATATAGTCAGATAGATATAGATATAGATATAGACATAGACATAGACAGAGACAGAGACAGAGACAGAGACAGAGAGAGAGAGAGAGAGAGAGAGGGATGGATGGATGGATAGATATAGATAGAGATAGAGATAGAGATAGAGATAGAGATAGAGACAGAGACAGAGACAGAGATAGAGAGATAGATATAGAGAGATAGAGACAGAGACAGAGACAGACAGAGAGAGAGAGAGAAAGAGAGAGAGAGAGATGGATGGATGAATGGATGGATGAATGGATGGATGGATGGATGGATGGATAGAGATAGAGATAGAGATAGAGATAGAGATAGAGATAGAGATAGAGATAGAGATAGAGATAGAGATAGAGATAGAGATAGAGATAGAGATAGAGATAGAGATAGAGATAGAGATAGATAGAGGTAGAGGTAGAGGTAGAGGTACAGGTAGAGATAGAGATAGAGATAGAGATAGATAGAGATGATAGAGATATAGAGATAGAGATAGATGGGAGAGAGAGAAAGAGAGAGAGAGAGAGAGAGAGATCTTAAATTAAAATTAAGAATAAAAATTACTTTTAAAAATAAAAGCAGTGAGGACTGTTCTCACCAGCTAGCAATCTCAAGCTTCACTTACTCAAGCTGTCTCAAACTTAACTTCATCATGGACACCAGGAAAGAATGAATAAATAAGATAGTCATGATGATTACATGGTAGACATTCAAAGGTGGGTTAGTGCTGGTTGGGCCCAGGACTAGCGGTGGCGGGATGCAGAAGCGTTCGCGTCTGTGGGGGATCACGCCCGAACCGGTAGTAAAAAAAATTAGCAACCCACCTCTGTAGACATTGTATATATTTAGGGCAGTGAAGGCAAACTTATGGCATGTGTGTCAAACTTGATACACCACGTCATGCTACTGTTTACCAATACTGAACAACAACTATCATTCCTTTTTAAGTTACCAAAGAAACAACATGCAAACATTCAAGAAATATGCAACTCTGCACCACCCAGGCCTTAAATTAAAATGGATCCTGATCATTTATATCAGCATGTGATCTGCGAAGGTAAGAAAACAAGTATTATAAAAAGCAGTTGGTTAATCCTGAAAGAATTTGGCAACAAATCGTTGTTAAGAAGCGTCAGATTGAAACCAACAGATAACTTACAATTTACATTCTGATGGGATCTGGTTGCAAATTTATGAAGTACTTTCCATTAGAAAGCAGGGCCCCCATAAATAAGCAAATGGACTATATGATGAGGATGCTTAAGTTATTTGGCAATAAACCTGTGGTAGATTTTTTTTTTTTTACATTCGTCCTCCATAGGTTAAAGCAAAAACAACAATGTGTTATTTACGGCCAAGAACTTAATGAAATTAAAATAATAAACTGTACTGTTTATTGAATGCAAATGTGATACCATAGGCATATAAAAATCATAGTGTTTGCTGATTAAATTTAATTCCTCTGGAGATATACATGAACGATGACGTGTCAGGAGAAACGGATTTTGAAATTGTGAGAATTCTTGGAAAATTATAGAAGTTGTAAGTTAAATTTCTGAAATGCAAATTATCTATTGGTGTCAATTGGACCTGGTTTAGCAGTTGGTTAATACAATAAATGATAATCAAACTTCTGTTTAGTGCTATTGTGTAATTATTACTTAAAACAAACGTTACTCATTTCTTGTAAAATTGTTAGCATGGAGTTTTTATTCCTTTCATGTTCTAGCCTCATGATGGCGGACCTATGGCACATGAATTGAATTGATTATATTTCTATGCCGCCCTTTTCCCAGAAGGGACTCAGGGCGGCTCACAAACCAAGTCGGGGGGGGGGGATAGGGGATACAAATAGGGGAAAAAAGACATAGACAAACAATACCACAATTTTAAAAACAACTCAACAGGCACACCATTCGAGCGGGGACAGGAACTCCTCAGCCCCAGGCCTGTCTGAACAGCTAGGTTTTAAGGGCTTTGCAGAAGGCCTGGAGGGTGGTGAGGGTCCGAATCTCCACGGGGAGTTCGTTCCAGAGGGTCGGAGCAGCCACAGAGAAGGCTCTCCTCCAGGTGGTCACCAATCGGCATTGGCCAGTGGATGGAATTCGGAGGAGGCCTAATCTGTGGGATCTAATCAGTCTATTGGAGGTAATTGGCAGCAGGAGGTCTCTCACATGTGTGACAGGTGGCACGCGGAGCCATATTTGTTGGCACGCCAGCCATCAGCTGATCCTTCACCCCTCCAGAGGGTCAAGGGAAGCTGTTTTCACCCTCCCAAGGGCTTCAGGAAAGCCTCCGTGTTGTGTACCACAGTTTCCTCTCTGGTCCGTTTGGCTTCAAAAAAACACTCAAATCGGGAAATGTAAGAGTCCCAAGTCTGCGTGGCCGGGTTAAAACTGGCTAATGTATTCATTGAAGCCATTCCTTTGCTTAAGCAGAATCAGTCTTTGTAGTTGAAATGACTCGCTCGACGTCTCGTCGAGGGATTCCCTGAGGGGAATTCAGTTCTCGTGACTTAGCTCTTCGGTTAGTGACTTTCTCAGCTCTGCCTGGGCTCCGCCCCAGAGGAATCCCATCCTCGTCGCCAATGTTCTAGCTGGGAGAACGCGGGCAGACAAACGGAGGCGAGCCAGGACTTCAAGTCAGCTAACAGTTTATTTCTAACAGGTTGCCTAACGCGGCACTTCACATTTTGCGCGTATTAGCTAACTGGCAACAGCTGAGCCCTGCTTGACAGCTCTTTATATACCCCAGCTGTCAAGCAGGTAACCAATCAGTAACAAGGACACCCCCCCCCCAGCCAAATGGACCAGAGAGGAAACTGTAATACACAACACTCCGGATCCTGGGAAGAGCGAAAACAGCCCCAACGGCCCAACTGGAGGTTCAGAAACAATCCATTTCTGGCTTCCAGAGGGCCTCCGAGGGAGGCCATTTTCGCCCTCCCCAGGCTTTAGGAAAGCCTCTGGAGCATGGGGAGGGGGTCACACGTGCATGCACAGGTGGGTGGGGAGGATTGAATTGGTGTGGGCATGCGTGTGTGCACAACAGCGTGCACAAGTGAGATTTTGGCACGCCTTAAGAAAAAGGTTCGCCATCACTGTTCTAGCCCCTTTAAGGAGGAACCTCACATTTTTTTTAAAAAATCCCAATTGAGTGATAAAGTAATGTTGAAGCATTCACAATGCATGTCCCGAGAAATTAGTCATTACTGATAGAAACGGCAAATCACTGCGCCTTTTGTGTCCTGGAACAATAGTAAGCAGAATGTGCAATGTAGAAAGACATTTTGAAATAAACCATCATTGGACTTGGGGTGGGGGAGAAGTGAGGGGGGGAAAAAGGTGTATAACTCTCAGCAGCAGTCAATCAAATTACTTCATGAAATCCTTAATAAGTCCCATGAATTTAACATCAGCAATTTTCAAAATTGCTCACTCCATAGCTCAGCATGGAAAGGCTTCAGAGAAAGAGAATTTATTAAAGTCTTATAAAATGTGCGCCTTTTTTTTTTCCTTTCAAGAAATTCAAGATAAAGATGCTACCATATTATTAAGCAGGTTTGATTTATCAGTTCAGCAGAAATGCCATTATAGACACGGGGATGGCAATCATCTCTGATGTACAACATGAATTAAAAGGAGACTTAAATAATTGTAAATATATATATTTTTTCCATTTTGTTTCGATAAAACTACTGCTGTCACCTCTTCCGCTCGGTGGCTGTCTTTGCTAGATTTTTCCAATGGTCGGACCCAGTGGTGGGTTTCAAAAATTGTTCGAACCTACTCTGTGGGTGTGGCCTCCTTTGTGGGAGTGGCTTGCCACCCATGTGACCGGATGGGAGTGGCTTGCCACCCATGTGACCGGATATGAAGATGCCGACGACACTTGTCAGAACCACCTTAAATTACCTCGCACACAGCACTGGCATGCATCAGAATATGATGTAAACTTGTTTTTTAAAAGGCATCTTTGGTTTGCGTTAGGAGAGCCGAGGTGGCGCAGCGGTTAGGGTGCAGTACTGCAGGCCACTTCAGCTGACTGTTATCTGCACTTCGGCGGTTCTAATCTCACTGGCTCAGGGTTGACTCAGCCTTCCATCCTTCCGAGGTGGGTGAAATGAGGACCCAGACTGTGGGGGCGATATGCTGACTCTGTAAACCGCTTAGAGAGGGCTGAAAGCCCTATGAAGCGGTATATAAATCTAACTGCTATTGCGTTAAAACAACTTCAACACACGCAATGTTCTGATTGCACCACAAACGCAGTAGTCACCCTTACCTTTCACAGAGGCCCTGAGTTTTATAAATAGGAGCATGATAGTGTAGAATAATCATATCCAAGGACCAGTGGTGGGTTTCAAAAACTTTTTGGAACCTCTTCTGTAGGTGTGGCCTGCTTTCCGGGTCCACTGGTGGAACCTCTTCTAACCGGTTCGGTAGATTGGACGAACCGGTTCTACCGAACTGGTGCGAACTGGTAGGAACCCACCTCTGGTCGGACCATAAGAAGAAGATCGGGTAAAGCTAGAAACACTGCCAACAACCACATCAGAAAGCAAGATATGCAAATTTGCTTTAAAACAATTCCATAGATTGAGATGTCTAAATGGTGAGGAGGGGGGAGAGAGGGTGGATTTGTGAAGCTGTTTATGGAAGCTATTGAATATCCAGTAGTGCTGCTTTAGCAATAGCAATAGCAGTAGACTTATATACCGCTTCATAGGCCTTTCAGGCCTCTCTAAGCGGTTTACAGAGAGTCAGCATATTGCCCCCAACAATCTGGGTCCTCATTTTACCCACCTCGGAAGGATGGAAGGCTGAGTCAACCCTGAGCCGGTGAGATTTGAACCGCTGAACTGCTGATCTAGCAGTAGCCTGCAGTGCTGCATTTAACCACTGCGCCACCTTGGCTCCTGGCCAAGGGCAATGGTGAAATTCATTTTTTTTCACTACTGGTTCTGTGGCCGTGGCTTGGTGGACATGACTTGGTGAGTGTGGCAGGGGAAGGATACTGCAGAAATCTCCATTCCCACCCCACTCTGGGGCCAGCCAGAGGTGGCATTTGCCGGTTCTCTGAACTACTCAAAATTTCTCCAGAACCTGCTGGATTGTACCCCTGCTTTAGGGCATTATCCATTTATTCACCAAGGGAATGTTGTGTGGTGAGGCTGGATTTGCAAAACTACAGGTAATCCTTGACTTACAACCATGCATTTAACAAATGTTGAAAGTTACAATGGAGCTGAAAAAAGTGACTCATGGCCGTTTTTCACACTTACGTTTAGCAACTGACTCATATTTATGACAGTTGAGTCATACTTATGATGGACCCAGGGTCATGGGGTCACCTTCTGCGTCCTTCTGAGAAGCAAAGTCAATGAGGCAGCCAGAACAAATGTGTTACTAACTTAACAACTGCAGTGATTCACTTAACAATTGTGACAGGAAAGGTCACAAAATCCACATAAATAATATATCTCACTTAATAATGTAAATTTTGAGCTCAATTATGGTCATGAGTCAAGGACTACCTGCAGAGGATGGAATTACAGTTGTAACAAAACTAGTGTATTTAATAACTGCTCCACTCCTTCCAAGTGAGGATTTTCTGCACTAATCCAGGAGGTTGAATTTACAGGAAACTGCTGATGCACAAGAATGAGAGTGGAGGAAAAAGTCTTCGAAAGATTTATGGAGTGCTAGGAAGAAATTAAGTTATACGTGGAGAATAAAAGAATTGGAACATTTTCTCCAGCTCAGTGATTGTACATGGGTCAATGCACTGATATTTTTCACAGACCTCCCAGTTCACATAAGTGAATTGAACTTAAAAGTAACAAGGTTTGGCCCAAAGTCTGGATGTTATCTTAGGATACACCAAAGTCTTTGAAATTAAACCTCAAATTTTCAAACGAGATGTGGGGACTAAATCTTATAAGTATTTTCCTTGTCTAAGGTCAGCTTGGATGTGCAAAACAAAATTGAGCCTTTGCATATAACGTACCAGCACATTTTAAACTCAACAATTGGCCCATTTGGTGGAAGATTTAATTGATTTGGAAGTTTGGAATAGACAATTACATCAGGTATCTCGATGTAGTCAACATTACTATGAAACTAAATGATTTCCAATGGCTACAAATTGAAGGATTTCAGCTGCAGATAATAGAGTTACAGATTAGCTTCTGGAGTCAAGTTTTGATGACCCGAAGTCTCGATTTGAGGATCTGGAAAGAAATTGTCTGCAGAATGAAGATTGTCGCTATGAACAAGAAATTTTTAATCTAACTTGCTTAGATTTTAGGAGTGGTTTTGGTGCCTTTGTGTCACTCTCTTAGCCCAATGCATGTGGCTGAGTAGCCAAGCTCCTTCTTTCATATCCAAATGATATTTAAATGGGGGTATGTTGCACTGATGATATTACCTAGCTGGGTAATGAAAAGTCTGCAAGAAAGCATCCAAGCTCAGAAAGTACCAAGGACACCCCCAACCAGAGGTGGGTTCCTACCAGTTCAGACCAGTTCGGCCAAGTAGGTAGTAAGTCAACCTGCCACACCCCTGAATAGGTTGTATCGGCAGCACCATAGGTGCTGCCATCTTGTTTTTCGTTTCTACGCATGTGCAGAAGCAATATTTTCAGTACTGCATATGACGTATCCCTGACCGAATCAGTATTGGCAGCAGCCAGAACCCACTCCTGCCCCTACCCCCCGTTGAACCCTGATCTACAAATATTCTACCAATAAAGATGAATATGTATAGCTTAGAGTTGAAATGCGAGATCCTTGGTAATCTTTAGGCTTGGCTGTTTCAGAGAACACCAAGGACCCCTCATAGAAGCATTCTATTCTATAGACATTTAAATTAAATAACTGCCTCCAAATTTCAAAGAACATTCACATAAGCACAATTAAATGTCCTTTGGAGCTATTCTCAAGGCCAAACGTTTAAAGAGTTCCTCACAAGCTGAAATTATGCCCTTGTCGTAAATCCCCTGTTGGATCTAGAGTCTGTTTCTTATTTTTTGTCCTTCTTATACAAAGTCTTGCTTCCCAGTTTCCTCTGGATGCAACACATTCACAGTTCTGATTTATTTCACGTACAATTATTGGTATAATTCTATTTCCTTGAAAGTAGCAAAAATTGTGTTGTAGTGCTCGTAGGTCGTTGATGATTGAGTCACAATTTTATGCTTGCGTTTGATTGTACCTGAAACAGGAACTGTATTCTTGTTTTGGTAACTTTGTTAACCTGAACATTATATAACATACTACTGAAGTACTATCCACCAGACCGATTCGATCGCATCGATTAGGCCTCCTCCGAATCCCATCTTCTAGCCAGTGCAAACTGGCAACTACCCGGAGGAGGGCCTTCTCGGTGGCTGCTCCCTCCCTTTGGAACGAACTGGAGAGCTAGGGATGGAGGCTTTGCGTCCATCCTGGTTCTCCTTGACCTCTCAGCGGCTTTCGATACCATTGACCATGGTATCCTTCTGCGACGACTGCGGGAGGTGGGAGTGGGCGGCACTGTTTTGCAGTGGTTCTCCTCCTACCTCTCGGACAGGTCGCAGTCGGTGTTGGTGGGTGGGCAGAGATCGTCCCCGAGGCCCCTAACATGTGGGGTGCCACAGGGGTCGGTCTTGTCCCCCCTCCTATTTAACATATACATGAAACCGCTGGGCGAGATCATTCGGAGGCACGGGATAAAGTATCACCAATATGCGGACGATACTCAACTGTATCTGTCCGCCCCGTGCCAACTCAATGAAGCGGTGGACGTGATGGAACAGGGTCTGGAAGCTGTTAAAGACTGGATGAGAGCAAACAAACTGGTGCTCAACCCAGACAAGACCGAGTGGCTGTTGTGTTTTCCTCCCAATAATTTGACCACCGTACCATCAATCAGGCTGGGGGGACAAATTTTACACCCCTCAGACAGGGCCCGCAACTTGGGAGTCCTCCTGGATCCACAGCTGAGTTTTGATCACCATCTATCAGCTGTGACCAGGGGGGCATTTGCCCAGGTTCGCCTGGTGCGCCAGTTGCGGCCCTACCTGAATCGGGAGGCTCTCACGACAGTCACTCGAGCCCTTGTGATCTCTAAGCTGGAATACTGCAATGTGCTCTACATGGGGCTGCCCTTGAAGAGCACCCGGAGACTTCAGCTAGTCCAGAACGCGGCCGCGCAAGTGATTGTGGGCGCACCTCGGTTCGCCCACATAACACCTATCCTCCGCGAGCTGCGCTGGCTGCCTGTAGATCTCCGGGTGCAATTCAAGGTCTTACTTACCACCCATAAAGCGCTCCATGGTAGTGGATCTGACTATTTGAGAGACCGCCTCCTGCCAATAACCTCCCTGCGTCCCATCAGATCGCATAGAGCGGGCCTCCTCCGTATTCCATCCGCCAGTCAGTGCCGACTGGCGACCACCCGGAGGAGAGCCTTCTCAGTTGCTGCTCCGACGCTATGGAACAATCTCCCCGTGGAGATTCGTACCCTGACCACAGTCCAGGCCTTCCGTACAGCCCTCAAGATCTGGCTAGCCCGTCAGGCCTGGGGATAAATTTTCTTGCCCCTCCCGAATGCTGAGTGAATGTTGTGTTTTAGTACCTTTTAGTTATCTCACAATTTTTTTTTCTGTATTTTGTCTTTCACTCCCCTTCCCTTACTATTGTAAGCCGCCCTGAGTCCCCTCAGGGAAAAGGGCGGCCTATAAATGCTAAATAAAAAAAAATAAAAAAATAAAAAAAGAACTCCCCGTGGAGATTCGGACCCTCTCCACCCTCCAATCCTTCCGCGCTGCTGTAAAGATCTGGCTGTCCCGGCTGGCCTGGGGCTAAGATTATAGCCCCACTCGAATTGTGTGACTGTTGCGTTTTTTCTCTTTTAATATGCTGTATTGTTTATTGTTTGTCGTTTTCCCCCTCCCTTTTGAATTGTGAGCCGCCCTGAGTCCCTTCAGGGAAATGGGCGGCATACAAATAAAGGTAAAAGTAAAAAAAAGTAAAGTACAATTTGACCCATATCTGAATTTGTTTAAGCGCTCATAAATGCATATTAAAATAGAATATTTTAAATATTTTAAATATTAAAATAAAATTGAAATGGAAATAGGGATTTTGATGGAAGACTGTATTCTTCTATTGATACTGACATAGATTCTGATGCCATCTAATTAATCTTCGTGAAGAAGTTACGCCATCCTAACTTTTTCTGCAAGAAGCAAAATGTGTACTATATGGTGTAAAATGTACAAGCAGATGACTTTTGTATACATCTGCTGGGAAGAGTTCCGAAGAGTTGATCTATCATGGTTTAAGCTCTGTTTTATAGACCTGACACCAGATCCAACTGGTTATATGTATCCAAAGTCATATTGCTATCTTTGGAATGTGACAAAGAAGGATACAGAGGAGGAAGAGATTCATTAAGCAACAGATCAGGTTAGCCTGAGCAAATTATGTTGACTATTAATAAGCCATGTTCAATATAGTTGTTCAAAACCTGGTTTCCATATCCTGGCTTCTTTATCTGCTCTGTAAGTTTTAATCTATACTTTAAATTCAAACTTCTTTGTTGCTCCTGATTAACTATTACATTTTGCTTAGTATAAAAAAAATAGATGCTTTTCATGTTACAAGGAAAGAGAAGTTGGTTGAGCTAAATAAATAATTAAAATTGTGATCTAAAGAGAAGGTGACTTATTTCCAGCATTATTTACAGGGAAATCCATCACTATGACATCTTATTTATAACAAAATACTCTAATCTACATTTTATATGTAATGTGGAATAGAACATTTATTATTGACAACAATAATAATAATGTAAGTCTAGCTTGGTGTCGCATAGATGTAGAGGTAGATTGGCATCCTGCAGATGTTTTGGACCTATTAATTCCATCAAGTAGTGGATTCTGGAAGTAGTAGCTAAAAATACATGGAGGATACTAAAATTCGTACTCTGGTATTGAACATAGTTGAATGAAAGGGTTAAACAGTCTGATACCCTCCATATATTTTGACTACAGAAACCTCCAGAAAAATATTGTAGAAAAAATATGTTTGATGTTTAATGAATTTATAGGCCGTCCAATCCCGAAGGACTCTGGGTGGCTTACAACAATACATTTAAAAATAGAAAAGTTAAAAACACAGAAACATAGATTAAAAAGGAAAGCCACAACATACACCCAGTCTAATCGGGGCTTGACCTCAGTTATGAGGTCAACAGCCCGAGGCCTGCCGGAATAACCAGGTTTTGAGAGCCTTTCGGAAGGCCATGAGAGTGGGTAGGGTCCGGATCTCTGGGGGCAGTTTATTCCAGAGGGTCGGAGCGGCTACAGAGAAGGCCCTCCCCCGGGTAGTTGCCAGCTGACATTGTCTGGCTGACGGCACCCGGAGAAGGCCCACCCTGTGTGAGCTTATCAGTCGTTGGGAAATATATGGCAGAAGACGGTCTCACAGATATCCGGGTCCTAGGCCATGTAGGGCTTTAAAGGTAATGACCAGCACCTTGAATTGCGCTCGGAGACCAATAGGAAGCCAGTGCATAGATTATATTTAGATTATGCATTAGATTATATAATTTGTGTCAAATGCGTAATAGCTGCACTTTGTGTCCAGTGCAACATAGCTTGCAAAAAATGTGTATCCAGTAAAACAGGGGTGTCAATCTCAATTTCATTGAGGGCTGCATCAGGGTTGTGTTTGACCTTGGGGGGGTCAGGGTGGGCATGGTCAGGGTGGGTATGGCTATCTTGATGTCACTCATGTCGGGGGGTGCCCGAGAACTCTGCCAGCGAACATGGGCTCCCAGGCTCTGTTTTTGGGTGCAATGGCTTCCTGGAACACTCTGCCAGCAAAAATGGAGGTCGGGAGGGCCGCCCGTGACCCTCATGAGCTCCATTTCAGCTGCGATGGACTCCTGCAACATTCTGCCAATAAAAATAGAGGTCGGGAATGCTACACATGGTCCTCACAAGCTCTGTTTTCTCTAGCAGAGGCACAGTGGGCTTGTCCTTACTGTTTCCAGGGTGGCATTGTGGGCTGAGCTGAGGTGACGCACTGGTTAGAGTGCAGTACTGCAGGCCACTTCAGCTGACTGCTATCTGCAGTTCGGCGGTTCAAATCTCACCGGCTCAAGGTTGACTCAGCCTTCATCCTTCCGAGGTGGGTGAAATGAGGACCCAGACTGTGGGGGCGATATGCTGACCTCTGTAACCGCTTAGAGAGGGCTGAAAGCCTATGAAGCGGTATATAAGTCTAACTGCTATTGCTATTGCTATCTAAGCAGTCCATGGGCCGGATCCAGCCCCGGGCTTTGAGTTTGACACCCCTGCAGTAAAACATCAATTTTATATGTCATAGAGTGGATTTGGGATACAGTAGACAAAATATTCCTTTGCATTGTACTCCAAACGATAATCAAAGTTGAAAAGCATTTCTAAAGTTGCCAATTAGCTAATTAGAAACAATTTACACCTTTCTGATCAACCTCCGCCATTTGCAAGCTTACACAAATAATATTTAGCATGTCTGCCATGTACCTTTAGATTTAACCAGCATTTAGGTCTAAAAATGATATCCAATCAAAAGGGGGGGGGGACCTGGAAATAAACCAAATGCACAGAAATTAGAAGTTGTGATTCCAGCTGCTCCTTGTTTCATTTTCCCTTTCAAAGGTTGTTCTTGGGATTGGCAATTATAAAACTAGAAACATGATGTTTCCAAGATGAGTCAAAACAAAGTTTCTCATCCCTGGCAGCATGAAGATGGGTGGACTTGAACTCTTAGGCTGGCCGGGAAATTCTGGGAGTTGGAGTCTATCCATCTTCAAGCTGCTAAGGTTGATAAACACTGAATTTTGGGAGATTTGAGGGGGAAGCAACTTGGTCAACCAAGTGTAAGAAAGAAAACAGAGCACTGCACAGTTTAAAGAACACACTTAAAGGAAAAGTGGAAAGTATGAAAAAAGCAAGCTGTAACTTTGGTGGCCTTAAAGGGATTATCTTAAGCCCCTTTTTTTTATTGGAAATGCGGCGACACTTTCCTACCGATATGCACATTTTTAGGAATCTGGTTGATCCTGTATTTAACACAGAAGACGGTCATTTCTGCAAAATTGGGATTTTGTAGAACATTCCAACGGTGTTAATTTTGCATTTGTAACTTGGGAAGACGGCTATCATTGAATGTATGTATGTATGTATGTATGTATGTATGTATGTATGTATGTATGTATGTATGTATTTAGTGTCACAACCCCTGGTATGCCCAAATATGGGAGGAAGCAGACTGCTTCCTTTCTCTGTCTATCGGCTCGTCACAAGAGACCATCCAGACAGAAACCCAATATTTTTACTGTTGCCTTTGTTACATTTGTGTTGTATTTGTGCTGATAAATAAATAAAGGGAGACTAGTATAGATCTATTTCAAGCTATTTAGCTCTCATCAGCTAGCCATACCCTTACAGGTTCAAATCCCAGTAAGGGTATGGCTAGCTGATGAGAGCTAAATAGCTTGAAATAGATCTATACTAGTCTCCCTTTATTTATTTATCAGCACAAATACAACACACACACACACACACACACACACACATATACACACACACACATTAGAATTATATAAAAGTAGAGGTGGTTCAGCAAGAGATACTACAGTCATTCCCATCCTTGTTGCTAAAAATGTCTAAGTGTCTTATTCCTTGGCCAAAAAGATCGGAAGGACTATTTTACTGAATCTCTTCAGTACTGTTTCTATTACAGGTAGTCCTCGATTTATGACCAAAATTTTTATTGCTAAGTGAGATGGCTGTTAAGTGAGTTTTGCCCCATTTTATGAACTCTTGCCACGGTTGTTAAGTGAATCACTACACTTTTTGAATTAGCAACACAATTGCTAAGTGAATCTGGTTTCCCCATCCACTTGGCTTGTCAGAAGGTGATCACATGACCCGGGGCACTGCGACCATCATCAATATGCGCCAGTTGCCAAGCATCTGAATTTGGATCACATGACCATGGAGATGCTGTAATGGTTGTAAGTGTGGAAAACAGTCATAAGCCACTTTTTTTTCGGTGCTGATGTAACTTTGAACAGTCACTGTTGAAGACTACCTGTATTTGAATGGCAGTTCAACATCCTTGACAGTAAATCCTAATTTAAATCCTTTCATTTGGTGGCACTTTAGCATTTGATTTTGTTCTCAATTTCTTCCTAGGCTTAGTGCCAGGAAAATGGGGGCTGCTGTTGAAAAATGATTGGAAGTATTCATTTAAAAAAGGGGGGACTTTTTTTTTTTTAAAAAAAAAATAGAGAATTAACAAAAGATGTTGCGGTTAAAAGAGATGTCATTTTTCAGTGACGTACCTATTAATCAGTTTTATTTGTCAGTGGAGGGCAATGGGAAATACTCAACCACGTATTTAAAAAAAATGCAGCACAGCTTTACTATTCTCTCTGTTGCCCTTTGAAACTGAACTGGGAGAAAACGTTACCTCAAGACATTACAAGACAGACAGGTTTAAGTGGCCGTTTACTAAGCATTCGGGGAGATGGCTTGTAAAATGGCAGTGCTGCCATCCATCTTATTTAAGTCTGCCTGCTTTTAATTTCATTATTTTTAAAGGTCAAATTAAGGAAGCCTCTTCCGTATATCCCGGGAACCGCTTGAGCTCGAGTGGTTCAACTCTTGAATTAGGACCCAGATGATCTCAATTTTGTGGTTATTCCTGGAGTTGGAATTCCTTCTCTTCCAACCCATTGCACAGTCAGAGGTGAAACAGCAAAAGTAAACTTCACCTCATGCTAGGATAAACTCTGGCCCTTTCATACGTGCATGCAGTGCCAAAACACATTTAAAAAAATGGGGTGGACCTTCTAGCCAGTGGTTTGATATTGTTTTGGTCATTTCACGCCCTCCCCCTCATGGATGTCTCTGCTCAACATTTTCTGTGGTGGGAACTTCAATGGTGGACCGAATTCCACATACGCTACAGAAAAGCAGAATACAGATCCAATATTGACAGACAGATCAAACCAGCTAACAGGCAGATGAAAAAGCCGAGTGGCCACTTGCTCTTTGGGGTGGAGGAGAATGTTTCGGGAGAAGGAGAAAACGGCTGTTTTCAGTCTGGGAAAGCGCAATCATCATCATAATTAACAATTGTTGATAAGAAAGACAAAAAACATCAGTCTGGATATGCAAGTGGTAGTACCTGAAGGCAGGAGAAGAGAAGAGAAGAGAAGACAAGACAAGACAAGACAGAATGGAATGGAATGGAGAGGAGGGGAGTTGAGGGGAGAGGAAGGGAAGAGAATAGAAGGCAGAATGGAAGGGAAGGGAAGGGAAGGGAAGAGAAGAGAATTGGAGAAAATAATAATATAGAAAGAACTGCAAACAGAAATAGAACGACTGTGGCGAAAGAAAACAGAAGTGGTTCCCAAAATAATAGACGCCTTGGATGAAATCCCAAAACAATTGGGACAGGACCTGAACACCATCGGCATTGACAAATTCACCACCAGTCAATTACAACAGGCAACTTTACTTGGACTATCTTACATCCTGCGATGGTAACGCCATCAAACATCCACATCTGCCTATCCCAGGTCCTTGGAAAAGACTCAATAGGTCAGTGTTTCTCAACCTTGGCAACTTGAAGATGTCTGGACTTCAAGTCCCAGAATTCCCCAGCCAGCATTCGCTGGCTGGGGAATTCTGGGACTTGAAGTCCAGACATCTTCAAGTTGCCAAGGTTGAGAAACACTCCAATAGGTAGACAAAAATGCCAAATCCAGTCAGAACATCTGGCTGATTGTGTGAGAAACCAAAATAAAATGGAGAATTAATAAATGGTCTCCCATCCTTTTGTTTACCCCACCACGCTTCACACCCAGGTTTACAAATGTACGTTTTTCTGATGACTCCATTAAAAATGCCATTGCAGGCTGGCAGCTCCGCCAACCTTCTCACAGTGCCAGTTCCCTTCATTGCTGGATTGAAAAAAGGGACTAAAACAATAACGGGCATTCCTTCTTGCAGGCCTGTGAAAGCAGAAGTACTTGTAGGAAATAGGTGTAAATTTATTCTACAACAACAACGGCTCAAGAAGAAACCTGACACCATCGCCAAGAACAAATTAATGAACAAAATCTGCCTCTAAACCTTCCGTGAGTTGTGAAGCAAAAAAAAGGAAGGTTTTGTGGAATATGTTATTTTTCATCTATTATTTATTCACTTACAGTTCACCTCTGTATCCAGAAGGCTTGCTTTACAGTAATTATTTTATGGAGGGGAGAAACATACGGACTGTATTGTTTTCATGGTTCCTGGGGCCTATTGGATTTATCCCTGGGCTCTTCTTGGTCTTCTGTAGAGATAAGCTTTCCCATCACATGTTCTCCTGTTCATGAGAAAGAGATTATTAGGCATGGATGTTAAGCAGGTACTATGAGATTTATAAGGATTCTAATGTTGGACTTACTTAGGTATATGATAAAAGTGATAAATGAGAATAGTTATAGCCATGGGTTTCAATGAGTGGCCCTTAGTGCTCTCTGAGCTCGATTGTTTTTACACAGATGTTTTATTAGTTAAACTAGGTAACTAGTAAGGAGTTGGATTTGCTCTCAATTTCTGTTCTAGTGGCTTGTCCTCTCGGTGTTAGTGGAAGATGTAAGCCAGCAACCTTTATCTCTAGACCTCAAGCACTGTACAAATCCCAATTTTAAATAGTAATTTTTAACCAGAGACAAGAGGGAAATAATTAAGGAAGGAGAAGAAAGAGAGTAGGAGTAGGAAAGAGATAAGGGAAGGAAGAAGGGGATGGAGAGGAGGAAGGAAGGAAGTAGAGAAGGAAGGGAGGGAGAAAAGAAAAGAAAGAGAAAATAAGGTGGTGTCATAGCAGGTGCGAAGGATGGTAAACAATGCAATCCAAATTATACCTTATATCCTTTTAAATGGAATAATAATAATATAAGAATGGCAAAGAAAAAGAATAACTATGTGAATGTATACCTATAACTGTATGTAAGAGAATAAATGACAGTAAAAATATAAAGCACAATATAGGTAAATAATACTTGATCATAAGGAGCTAAGTATAAATAAATAAATAAATGTATATAAAAATGGATAACGAATAAGGAGATTATGAATGCAAGATAGAAATGTATAGAAGGGAAAACACTAACTGCAAAGAAACCGATTCGGAACTGCTGTTATGATATACGATGGAACTTATTGTTCCTATGTTGTTTTTAAGTCATGTGTTTGTTTCTGTTGATGTGCTTATGTGTTTAAAATAAACATTTATTATAAAGAAAATAATAAATTTAGGTTTAAAGATATGAAATTAGTTGCTTTGGATGACAACATGGGCAGCATATGCATTTTATAAATACTGTAAATAAATAATATATTGTTACCATTGTTACTGTTTTGTTCTGTGTGTCCTTCTCCCATTTATCTTTAGGCAACTGCTAAAGTGTTATGTAAAAGCTAAGCAAGTCCTTGGCCCAAGAAAAAGCGGGGGGCATCCTTGATAGAAGCAAGGATGAGACAGTTCCCAAACGTTGCAAGATGCATCTGCTTGTGGCATTGAACTCAAGGGCACTGAATGCAGGATAAATAGATATGCAATTGAGGTTGACATATATGATTAGAATATACAGGCTGTTATCTTTCTCAGAAAAGAGAAGCGGATAACACTGATCCAGCTTATCTCCTCCGTTTCTCTAGGGTTTTAATGGGCCACATGAAGAACAGATTGATAACACTATTATGCTTGTATGTATTCCAGCTAATGCAAAAGTAATATAAGGCAATGGAGTCAAGAGATGATTCTGGAATCATAATAAGGATAGCAATAGCAATAGCAGTTAGACTTATATACCGCTTCATAGGGCTTTCAGCCCTCTCTAAGCGGTTTACAGAGTCAGCATAACGCCCCCATAGTCCGATTCCTCATTTCACCCACCTCGGAAGGATGGAAGGCTGAGTCAACCTTGAGCCGGTGAGATTTGAACCGCCGAACTGCAGCTAACAGTCAGCTGAAGTGGCCTGCAGTACTGTACTCTAACCACTGCACCACCTTGGTAGGATGCATTATTAATTATGGCAACCTCTGCTATAGAGGTCTGGGTACAATGCAAGGCCCTATTTTCAGACTTGGAATTCCTCCTGAGGAAATTTCCTTGAATTGTTACTAATAATACCGTAGACATGAATGTAGTGTTTCAAAACACCTTATTTGTTCACAACTAGGCATTTTTCAAAAAGCTCTTTCCTGGTAATGATCTGCACAGCGTTCAACATTGTACTTTCCATTCAATTTGAAGTGCATTGTAAAGTGGCAACGGTTTAGTATTTTTGATTCCAGTCTTGCTCAGATGGCTGCCTAGCCCCTGCAGGAAATCACATCCAGAGAAGGGTTCAACAGTGTTCAACAGGAAGATTTAGTTTAGTTTAGTTTAGTTTAGTTTAGTTTGTTGAACATGTACAAGAAAGCAGGTATAATCAGGTAGAGCATTCCAGGCATTGACCACTCTGTTGCTGAAGTCATATTTTCTACAATTGAGTTTGGAGCAATTTACCTTGAGTTTGTATCTATTGTTTACCATTGTATTATTACGGTTGAAGCTGAAGTAACCATTAACAGGTAGACCATTATAGCAGATAATTTTGTGTACTATGCTTAGGTCAAACCGTAGGCGGCATAGTTCCAGGTTGTCCAAGCCCAACATTTTGAGCCTGGTGGCATATGGGATTCTATCGCGAGCAGAGGAGTAGAATACTCTTCTCACGAAATACCTCTGGACCTGTTCAATTGTATCACTTGAGAGACCGCCTACTGCCAATTACCTCCACTAGACCGATAAGATCGCATAGATTAGGCCTCCTCCGAATTCCATCAGCCAGCCAGTGTAGACTGGCAACTACCCGGAGGAGAGCCTTCTCGGTGGCTGCTCCGACCCTCTGGAACGAACTCCCCATGGAGATCCGGACCCTCACCACCCTCCAGACCTTCCGCGCCGCCCTTAAAATCTGGCTGTCCCGGCGGGCCTGGGGTTAAAGACTCTAACCCCTACTCGAATTGTATGACTGTTGAGTTCTTAAATGATGTAGTGCCTGTATGTTGTAAATTTGTCCTTCCCCCCTCCTTTGAACTGTGAGCCGCCCTGAGTCCCCCCAGGGAAAAGGGCGGCATACAAATAAAGTGAAACTGAAACTGAAACTGAAACTATTGATGTCTGATATACAGTGTGGATTCCAGGCAGACGAGCTGTATTCAAGAATTGGTCTGGCAAAGGTTTTTGTATGGAATCCAATTTTGAGAGGTGCTCATAAGGGAGAAGCAGCTTCCTGGTGAAACACCCAATGCCTGCTTGCAGAAGAATCGCCTCCAAGATCTTATCCTGCCACTTTCCTTCCTGCCCTCAGACATATCCCTAAAGCCCTGTTCTCGGGGCCCATTGCTACAGAGCAGTGACTCAGGGCCCATTGCTACTGGCTCTTTAGTACACCTACCTGCCTTCCTTTATGCCTCTTCCCAGCTCCAAAACTTGAAAAATTCGGATTGACAATGCTCAACCTTTTGGTTTAAAAAAAAAAAAAAAAAACTTATCTCCTTGGCTCCAGCAGTTATTTAGAGCCAAGGTGGCGCAGTGGTTAAAATGCAGCACTGCAGGCTACTGCTAGATCAGCAGTTCGGCGGTTCAAATCTCACCGGCTCAGGGTTGACTCAGCCTTCCATCCTTCCGAGGTGGGTGAAATGAGGACCCGGATTGTTGTTGGGGGCGATATGCTGACTCTCTGTAAACCACTTAGAGAGGGCTGAAAGCCCTATGAAGCGGTATATAAGTCTACTGCTATTGCTATTGCTATTTCTCCCATCTGCTTAGAGGGCCAGAGAGGTTGGACTTTGTAATACTTGAAACTTGATTTTTGTAATACTGTTGCACTGGCTGATTAACATGGGTTTTCTTGTATTTTAAATTTGCTTTTTCAACTGTACTGCTAATAGTTCCCCATAAGCTTTCACCTTCAAGGAAAAAGAGTCTCTCTTTTAGAAACCAGGACTGGCAGGAGAGCATTCAGTACATTGTAGACAACAGTATCGTTTCCAGCTGTTCTCAAGGCTCCAGGAACAAAGAAATAGTCAAGCCAACCTTGGGAAGCGCTGAGAATGTATCTTACCCAAACCCATTTTGATGGTTTTTATTTGTTTTTTTTTTGCTTTTACCAGAATAGCAATAGCAATAGCAGTTGGACTTATATACCGCTTCATAGGGCTTTCAGCCCTCTCTAAGCGGTTTACAGAGAGTCAGCATATTGCCCCCCAACAATCTGGGTCCTCATTTCACCCACCTCGGAAGGATGGAAGGCTGAGTCAACCTTGAGCCTGGTGGGATTTGAACAGCCGAACGGCAGAACGGCAGTCAGCTGAAGTAGCCTGCAGTGCTGCATTTAATCACTGCGCCACCTCGGCTCAGAGAATACAATCCTCTTTTCTGTGGCTATGCTCATATATGATTGGATGCTGTAATTATTGTGATGTAACTGAACAGATGACTATTTCTAAACCAATTTTTTTTTGCAATTTGTTTTTATTTTTAAACATAAAAAAACAACATAAAAATGATCTCATCCATTACATACAGCATGTCGTTTGGTTACAAGTGTTTTTTGCATCCCTATTCTCAATTACATTTACAATCACAGATTTTTCATCTAATATAACTAAATACCTCACTTTCATTGTACAACGTATATTCAATTACAATTAATATTATTTTTTTCAATAAACCAATTTTTGTTTTGAGGTTCTTTGTTGTGTAAACCATAAAAGTAAACGTAATCCATTTCTCCGGGTTCCCCCTTTTCATAGGGAGACCACACTTCATCAAATTGCAATTCAATAAATTGCTCTGACAAATTGCTTTAAAAATTACCTTCTGACTCGGTTGCTTATTGAAAATGGTAAACTGAGGCAGAACCTCGGGCTAGCTTTGGCCATCAGCTTGACCCACATATTTGCTTTTTGAAGCCTTCTTCTCCTCCTCCTTCCACCAGCTGCATCCTGTTCAGAAGTCATTTTCACATCATTTTACCACCAGTTTGCCGTGCATTGAAACTGTGAGTGCATGCAGCTTGCGTATGTGCATATAGTGCTTTGCTCATGCGTGTGGCTTGCATGCATGCGCACGGCTTAGAAAATGTAGCTAAATAGGTGTCAAATAGCATCCAAAATTAAATCAGAGCCCAAGGCAAAGGATTGCTCAAAGTTCCAATTGATGAAGAGAGCCATGTTGGCACATCTGGGAAAACCCGAATCTGAAGCTTCCCCATTTTCCCCACCCAGATGAAAGTTCAAGATCTTGTCCCACACCCACAAGTCCATCACATGGTCCAATCTTCCAATTCCATGCTGGCAGTTCCACCCATCCAGTTCTAGGTGCAGAGACAAAGAATGACCTTGGCTTTCTAGAAGGAATTTTGTTTTGGCTACATGCATCTAACCCCGTATAATCCCATTTTCCAACAATAGAAATAGAATAATAGAAAGTGTGGCAGGCCAAAGATCCAAAAGGAACATGGCTGACAATAGGACGGCATAGAGCTATGGCAGGCGGGCAAGTGGGTAGGTGAGTCCACCTGAAGTTTGCCAGTACTGGTTTGCCCAAACCAGTCCGAACCAGCTGAATATCACCACTGATCCTGTTCCAGGAAATCTTCTAGGAGGGAGATGAGACTGAAGGGAAGGAGGTGGGTGAAGAGTTCATTGATGGAGAGGATGTTTTGCTTGGGTCTCATAGGACCACCAGTTCAAAGAGGACAAGGGGATAGTTTTTGTGGTCCTTCTTTTTATTGAGAAGTTTCCCTGAGAGAAAACCATGATTTCATTGCTTCATAGAGAGTTGTCTTGTTTGTTGTTGTTTATTTGTCTTGTATGCCACCCACTCCTGGAGGACTCTGGGTGGCTCACAATAAACAAGGGGAGGGGGATAAATAGACAAAACAACATTTTAAAAATATGCAACATTCACAGTTTCCGTGGGGCTGGATATTTCACAAGCCCCCCGGCCTGCTGGAGCAGCCAGGACTTGGTGGCTTTGCGGAAGGCCGGGAGGGTAGTGAGGGTCCGGATCTCCATGGGGATGTCGTTCCAAAGGGCCGGAGCTGCAACAGAGAAGGCTCTCCCCCGGGGAGTCGCCAGCCGACATTGGCTGGCAGATGGAATCCGGAGGAGACCTAACCTTCAAACCAGAAGATCAACTCTCTTTTGCCTTATAAGTCATAAATAAATTCCTGAGTCCTTCTTTTTTTCCTCTCAAGCCTTTTATAAGTAATGATTCTTTCTGGGGTTCTCTTTCCGTGATGGTTCTGCTAAAATACAAGGATAATAGGCAGGAGATCAGGCAAGGCCCAGAGCGAAGTGGCAGTTGAGACTCAGCCTGGAAGCGGTTGCAGACTATCAGTACTATCAGATTCCTTGGACAGGGCAAAACAAGCCCTGGAATCTAATCCAAAGAAATATCAGCTGGGTTGTAACTAGGTTCAGGCTCTCGTAGCAAGTAAATTTTTGGGTGCTTTGCATGTTGAATGAAGCCAACCTGTTTAGCTAGTTTATGCTTCAATGTGTCAGGTAAAGCCAGAATATGAGCATTCAGAAATCAAATTAAGTCCAATGAAGCCACGTAAAAATTTCCCTGCAGGTCCATGTTCTTGGTCCATTGAGCCTTCAACGGCAGGAGATAGATGAGCCCAGACAAAGAAGCTATGCAGTTGGTTAGATACAGAATGGGCTCAAATGTCTTTAATCCTGTCCCTACACCCAACTCATCTCAGTTTCTCAGAAGATACAAACTTTCTTATTGGAGAAGACTGGATTAAAATAGGATTCAGTAGCTTTATCTTCTCTTCCTTCCCTATTAGCACTTGACTGTCTTCACTGAAAACAGCTAGTCTATTGATTTTCTCCCTCTCCTTTTATTTTGAACATCTTTCAAGAAGATCTATTTACACTTTGTAGTATCTCACACCAACCTCAGTTCATTCAGAGCTTGAGTTTTCTTGACAACCTGCTGATAGTTTAGGTCTTCCGCTCTTTGGTGACTTCTGTTGTACTTCTTTGCAGTTCTTCACTAAGCTTTTTGGGTCATCACATTGGCTCCCCCTGTTATGCGCCATTCTTTTTGTGCCAATTCAGTTGTTTAAATTGATACTTTTTTTCCTTAGGAATCCACACACCTATTGTGTACTCTTTCCAAGTTCTTGGTTTAAGAATTCCCCAGTTTAAAGATGACCCACAGAACAGACCGTTTCAAACAGGTGGCTGTCCAGTCTTTTCTTTAAAACCTGCAGTGAGGAAGCACCCACAACTTCTGAAGGCTGCTTCTGTTCCACTGGTTAATTGGTCTCACTGTTAGGAAGTTTCTCCTTAATTCCACATAGCTCCTTTCTTTGATTAGTTGATGTTTGATGTTTATTTTATTTATATGCCGCCTTTTCCCCCGAAGGGGACTCAGGGCGGCTCACAACTCAACTAAGGGAGGGGGATACAGACAAAAAATTAAAACAACACGCAACAATACATAATTTAAAACACACAACAGTCATACCATTCGAGAAGGGGGTAGAAGCTTTTTAGCCCCAGGCCTGTCGGAATAGCCAGGTTTTAAGGGCTTTGCGGAAGGCCTGGAGGGTGGTGAGGGTTCGAATCTCCACGGGGAGTTCGTTCCAGAGGGTCGGAGTGGCCACAGAGAAGGCTCTCCTCTGAGTAGTCGCCAGTCGACACTGGCCGGCGGATGGAATTCGGAGGAGGCCTAATCTGTGGGATCTAATTGGTCTAGAGGAGGTAATTGGCAGCAGGCGGTCTCTTAAGTACCCAGGTCCAATACCAGGACAATCCATTGTTTCTTGTCTTGCCTCCTAGTACTTTGGAGCTATTCAAATTGTCCTTCTTCTAATGTATTGACATGTTGATGAACCCATGATTCAAACAAACAGTTACACAATACAATATGAATGTTATAACACGTCACACAGCAGTTTTATCAAAGAAAGTAAATTCTGAAGAAAACGTGCATTCATGTAGGAAATATCTCACATTCTGACTTGCCCTTATCATAGCAGCCTAAAGTCCTTCTAATTCAATTGTACGTTGATATTACTTATTTCCACTGCTCTAGCTGTAATGTATCACAGCAGCTGTGTTATCAAAGGAATGGGCTATGAAGCAATATAAAACAGTATTCATAAATTGTTGAAAAACAAAAAGGAACAAGCGTGAAGCAAGACAGTTCATCTAATTTCCTCCACTAGACCGATCAGATCCCACAGATTAGGCCTCCTCCGAATTCCATCCGCCAGCAGTGTCGACTGGCGACTACCAGAGGAGAGCCTTCTCTGTGGCTGCTCCGACCCTCTGGAACGAACTCCCCATGGAGATTCGAACCCTCACCACCCTCCAGGCCTTCCGCAAAGCCCTCAAAACCTGGCTGTTCCGACAGGCCTGGGGCTAAAGAACCGTTGCCCCCGTCTCGAATTGGTATGACTGTTGTGTTTTAATTTTGCATTGTTTTTATGTCGTTTTAAATTCTGTTTGTATCACCTCCCTGTTGAGTTGTGAGCCGCCCTGAGTCCCCTTCGGGGGAAAAGGGCGGCATATAAATAAAATCAACATTAACATTAACATTAACAACATCTATTGAAAACTTTAGTAACATTGACCAGGAAACTAAGAAAGTGATGGGAACATAAGATCTGGGGTGGAATCCAGGACCTTCTGCATGTAGCATAGTTATTTATCGTGGAAATATGGAATGTCCATCTAACTAAACACGAAAAGAAAATATTTTGAGGTTCTTTGGGCACTCTCAACTAGGTTGATTTTGTTGTGGCCAACAGCTGGTGGCAACCTCATATAGTGAGGAGGTTGTGGGGAAACATGGGCCAGTCCTTGAGTCTGGTCAAAGCTCTGATGAGTGTTCTCCATCAGAGGCAGATATGGGGCCAGGATCAAATGAGAGTTATCAGCTGCCTTCGGAGTCGGACATCAGTGGGGCAGAAGCCTGTTCCCAATGTGTGCATGCACAGAGCTTCCAGGAGAAGGGAACAGCTAAGGAACAAGGGTCAACTCAGGAGCAAAGCCACAGGTGGATGATGAATAACCCCTCCCATAGGGAATATAATACAATAGAATGGAATGTAATAGAATAGAATAACAGAGTTGGAAGGGACCATGGAGGTCTTCTAGTCCCTAACCCCTACCTAAGCAGGAAAACCTACAGCACTTCAGACAAATGATTATCCAACATCTTCTTAAAGACTTCCAGTGTTGGGCATTCACAACTTCTGGAGGCAACTTCTGTTCCACTGGTTAATTGTTCTAACTGTCAGGAAATTTCTCCTCAGTTCTAAGTTGCTTCTCTCCTTGATTAGTTTCCACCCATTGCTTCTTGTTCTGCCCTCAGTGCTTGGAGAAGAGTTTGACTCCCTCTTCTTTGTGGCAACTCCTGAGAAATTGGAAGACTGCTATCATGTCTCCCCTAGTCCTTCTTTCTATTAAACCAGACATACCCAGTTCCTGCAACTGTTGTTCATATGTTTTAGTCTCCAATCCCCTAATCCTCTTTGTTGCTCTTCTCTGCATTCTTTCTAGAGTCTCCACATCTTTTCTACATCGTGGCGACCAAAACTGAATGCAAATATTCCAAGTGTGGCTTTCCCAAGGCCTTATAAAGTGGTATTAACCCTTCACGTGATCTTGATTCTATCCCTCTGTTGATGCAGCCTAGAACTGTGTTGGCTTTTTTGGCAGCTGCTGCACACGGCTGGCTCCTATTTAAATGGTTGTCCACTAGGACTCCAAGATCCCTCTCACAGTTATTACCTTTGAGCAAGGTACCACCTACACTGTACCTGTGCATTTTGTTTTTCTTGCCTAAATGTAGAACCTTACTTTCAAAGGGGAGCGGAGTTCGCAGGAGACAAATGGTTCAATTCATTAGGGTGAAGATCTGTTCCTGACTTCTTGCCAAGTCTTGTCTGCTACAGAGTGGCGTTTGGAAGATATCAGCCTGGCAGCTCTCCAAGCCTGATAAAAGTCTGTAGTTGTGAAATCTCTTGAAAGACTGTTGGCCGGGACTTTGCCGGAGAGGAATTCCCTTTAAATTAATAAAAGGGATTTTTATCGAGACAAGGAGTAGGCTTCATGCTTTGGGAAGCCGATGTCGGAACAGATTTCTTGCCAACATTGATAGAGCAAATCACTTGTTTATATATTGAGAGCAAACCCCACCCCCTTCTTACACTGTAGTTCAGGGGTGTCAAACTCACGTCGTCACGGTAGCATCACTTGACGTATTGGGACTTTTTCCCCCTTTGCTAAATTGGGTGTGGGCGTGGCCAGTATGTGATGCATCCAGCCATGGGCTGGGAGTTTGACAGCCCTGCTGTAGATGTTACCTAGCTTAAGAGCCGAGGTGGCGCTGTGGTTAAATGCAGCACTGCAGGCTACTTCAGCTGACTGCAGTTCAGCAGTTCGGCTGTTCAAATCCCACCAGGCTCAAGGTTGACTCAGGCTTCCTTCCTTCCGAGGTGGGTAAAATGAGGACCCGGATTGTTGTTGGGGGTGATATGCTGACTCTGTAAACCGCTTAGAGAGGGCTGAAAGTCCTAGGAAGCGGTATATAAGTCTAACTATTGCTATTGTTGCTATTGCTATTGCAATGAAACATTTGCAAGAAAAGAACCACATTCAGAGAGCACCCAGGACGCCACAAATATGAAAAGGTTAGTAAGCTCTTCTTGAGAAACAAAGTTATGAATGGCTTTTTTTACAGATGGATGCTTAACTGCTCATACTTCTGTGGCATCTTATTTTCTTTTTCACATCTTAAATTGATTAACTCGCCACGGTTGACCAAGAAAAAAACAAGCAGAAAATCAAGAAAAGATCAGAGATGTTTCATGAGCTACAGATATAATTATTTTGATTATGGATGGCATTTTGGCTTAAAAACATGCCTATGATGTATCCCAGTCTGCATTACAGTTGCATATGCCTAAGAAAAGATTTTAAAAAATAAAGGTTTTGGCTCAGTTACGAGCATAGCGGCTCTCAGCTATTAATGTAAGCAGCCAGATGCTTTTCAATCTTATGCATAAGCTAGAAATAAAGCTGTTTCTACTTTAAGAGTAGTATTATTGTTCTGACCTTCACCAAATCATGAAACAGATTCTTTGTCCCCCAAAAAAAACCCTTATTTGACTAATGTGAATTCCCAGCATTCACATTCAACGAAGTCCCAGCAAACAGTCTTTCAAACACAGACCTTATCAGTCCTTGGAGAGCTGCCAGGCCGATACCTTCCAGACACAACGCTGTACAAGGAGTCTCTCAGATAAGCAAATCTTCACACTAAGGAACTGTCTCTCTGAGAAGGGCCGAGGTGGCGCAGTGGTTAGAGTGCAGGACCTCAGGCCAATTCAGCTGACTGTTATCTGCAGTTCAGCGGTTCAAATCTCACCGGCTCAAGGTTGACTCAGCCTTCCATCCTTCCGAGGTGGGTGAAATGAAGACCCAGACTGTGGGGGCGATATGCTGACTCTGTAAACTGCTTAGAGAGGGCTGAAAGCCCTATGAAGCGGTATATGTCTAACTGCTATTGCTATTGCTACTGGTACTCTCCTTTTGCTCCTATTTGTTTATTTCCTATGGGAGGGGTCATTCAGTGTCCCCTTGTGCCTTTACCTCCCGAGTCGACCTCTGTTCCTTAATTGTTCCCTTCTCCTGACAGCTCTTCGCAAGCACACATCGGGAACAGGCTCCAGCTGTTCTTCAGCCCCACTTACGTCTGACTCTGAAGGCAGCTGATAACCGTCAGATGGCCCTGGCCCCATCTCTGCCTCTGACATAAAGCCCTCATCAGAGCCTTTCCCAGACTCCAGGGACTGGCCCATGTTCCTTCCCAAACTTCTCATCGTTCAGAGTCCTGCCAACTCTGCTGGCTGCTGGTGGGCCACAACTATTCTGAACTAACTTCATTCATTTCATTTCATTTCATTTATTGGATTTCTATGCCGCCCAATCCCGGAGAACTCCGGGAGGCTTACAGAAATGAAAAAAAAATTAAAAGGAATTATTAAAAACAATGGGACACAACAAAGTTAAAAAGGAACACAACAGATACCCAATCAGGAGGGGGCTAGACCTCAATCAAGGGGTCAACAGCCCCAAGCCTGCCGGAAAAGCCAGGTTTTAATAGCTTTGCGAAAAACCATGAGAGTGGGGAGGGCCCGGATCTCTGGGGGCATCTCATTCCATAGGGCCGGAGCAGCAACAGAGAAGGCCCTACTCCTAGGCGCCGCCAGCCGGCATTGTCCCGCTGCAGGCATCCGGAGAAGGGCCATCCTGTGTGATCTTATTGGTCTGAGGGAAGTATGTGTATTTTAACTTCTTAAAATACCCACATCTTCCCTCCCCCGACTCCTACTAGCTATGTAGCTAATTTTTAAAGTACTGACTGAGGCCATTATGAACAGATGTGCAAATCTTATTTCCGACATCATCATTAACTTCAGCAGATTTTTATTCTGAGTTCTGTTCTGAGTCTCGAATCATTCTCCTGCCATCAGGAGAGAAAACATCCTACCACTATGCAAAAGAGAAGGAAGTCCAACACTAAGGCAAGTAAAGGTCATCAGTTAACTTTTTTTTCCTCCCCTTCAAGATCCCCAAATGCTCATATATCTTCCCTATGAAGCCATGTTGCGTTTAGGTGTGCAACAGAAGAGATCCGGGAACAATTCTTGAGCCATGACTTAGCCTGATTTTAAGGGTATTTTTGTCCCACAGAAAATGTATCCCGATGCCTGCAGTCTCTTCAATCTGTGAAGGCTGATATTCTTTCATTCTCCAATTACCTGATTCAACAATGACGAATACCCAAGCAAAATCCTTTTAACCACTGGGCAATTAGATGACTTACTTTCCATCGCTGGCAAGCTGTCACTACTTCGCAAAGGGAGATAATGTCTTACAGTTCTCAGAGTTTTTAAGAACATTTTTTTTCCCCAGAAATGATTCTTAATTAAATCTCCACCGAAACTACCTGTCCAACTTTTCAAGCGGATGTGCAGATAAAGTAAGTTTTGACGTGTATCACTGACTCATGCAGGCATTGTTTCTGTGGCAGATAAATTCCCCCCTGTGGTTAATTAATTATTGTTAATGAACAATAGCCAAAGGCCTTGAGAAATCTCATAGGAAAAGACTGACAGTGAAATATATCCACTGTGGCAGCCCCAAGATCTATATTTCTTTAGAGAACTTCTGCTTCTGCCTATAAAGATTAAGGAACTAAGTTAAAAAATCTGGAAACTATTCCCAAATTGGACAGTTCTTGTCAAGAGACATACCTAAAACCTTTTCCATGTTGATACAGATTGCTCTCCCACCAAAGTATATCAAGCAGTAGAAGAGGAAGGGGGAAGAAATCATTATCCCCCTCAATCAGAGAATTCCAATAGGGAAAAAAAAATATCTGTACCTCTGAGCTGAAGTATGAAATTTTGGTGTTCTCTGAGCTTGGTAGTTTCCTTGCTGACATTTCATAACCCAGCTAGGTAACGTCATCAGCACTAGTGAGTATGGGTGAAGGTAGTGAGTAATAGCGAAGGTGGACAAAACATAGGAACCATCTTTTTTGAAGCGTCATCAATTTCATAGCTAGTACATGACATGAATTTTTTGTTGTTGTGACATAGAAATCTCGTACTCTGAAAGTCATTGTAGCATTTGGCAAGTTCAGTTCTCCTCCTGACTCAGAAGGGGCAAATAAGAATTTCCTTCAGTTGTCTCAAGAAATATATCAAATATGTTGGTTATTCTCTTCTTTAAAAACATTCCAGGGTTGGGGGGAAAATGAACCCTAGTCCACCTCCACTTACCTGAATGCAATTTCAGGCTGGGATTCCTTATCAGGAGACTCCATACCAGGCAATTTCACTCAAATAACCACCTATAAAACATGTTTACATTTATAAAGCGGATATAAGCCAGAAGAAAAGTTGCTTATCTCTTTCCATAGTCGTAACTCCACAACATCATTGCAATCCCTTCCCCAAACTACTTTCATTTCATAAATAATGCGTGCAGCCCAGTGCCTTTGTTCACAGGTATTCCTTCACTTACAACCACAAGTGAACCCAAAATGTCCATTGTTGAACAAGATGTTTGTCAACTGAGTTTCGCCCATTTATCGACCTTCCATGACTCAGTTGTTAAGTGAATCACTGCAGTCATTAAGTTAGTAACACGGTTGTTAGGCAAATGGGGCTAACAGTCGAGGAAATCACTGCAGTTGTTAAGTGAGTAACACAGGTGTTAAGTGAATCTGGCGTCCCCATTAACTTTGCTGGCCAGAAGGTTGCAACAGATGGTCATGTGACTCCAGGACTCTGCAACTGTCATAAATACACACCAGTTGTCAAGCATCCAAAATATCATGAATGCTGTTGTAACTTCAAACAGTCACTATACAAACGGTTCAGTGGTGGGTTTCAAAAATTGTTCGAACCTACTCTGTGGGTGTGGCCTCCTTTGTGGGAGTGGCTTGCCGCCCATGTGACCAGATGGGAGTGGCTTGCCGCCCATGTGACCGGATATGAAGATGCCGACGACACTTGTCAGAACCACCTTAAATTACCTCCCACACAGCACTGCCATGCATAAGAACAGGATGTAAACTTGTTTTTTTAAAAGGCATCTTTGGTTTGCGTTAAAACAACTTCAACACACGCAATGTTCTGATTGCACCACAAACGCAGTAGTCATCCTTACCTTTCACAGAGGCCCTGAGTTTTATAAATAGGAGCATGATAGTGTAGAATAATCATATCCAAGGACCAGTGGTGAGTTTCAAAATTTTTTGGAACCTCTTCTGTAGGTGTGGCCTGCTTTCCGGGTCCACTGGTGGAACCTCTTCTAACCGGTTCGGTAGATTTGACGAACCGGTTCTACCGAATAGGTGCGAACTGGTAGGAACCCACCTCTGAAACGGTTGTAAGTTGAGGACTACTTATACATATTTCCTGACTCTTGATTAAGGTGATCTGGCTTCAGTCATATCCAGGAGATCAATGCTTGTACACAAGTTTCCTCACTCAAGGTAAGGAGCTCATTTTCACTAAAATGAAATGAGGGTAGCGATAATGATAGGAAGTTTCATGCATGTAGGGATTTGTTCTACCTGCAGAAAACCATTATTGCTAAGTTTAGTATCTTATGATATATGATGAATATATTTAATCAATACTATGATAATGATTTATCACTTATTGCTTACATGCACACTGAGAGCTTATGCATTGGAGACAAATTCCTTGTCTGTCCAATCACATTTGGCCAATAAAGAATTATATGCTATGCTATGCTATGCTATGCTATGCTATGCTATGCTAATGTTCTCTGATTCAATACATTTGTAGCTAAAACATATTTTCTTGGTTTTCCCCATTTGTGTTTTCACACTGCATTATAACATCCTGCATATTGAGACTTGTTCGAAAACGATCCAAATAGAACTGTACACAAAAGATATGCGGGCTGTCTGTCAAATTGGATATTCTGATTTATGTCGTGAATTTTAAGCAGATGGGTATATGAATTTGTAGATGAAAGGCTTCGCTGATGAATCTTAAAATAAGAAAGGCTTGCCTTAATCCAATTTCCAGTTGAGATAAAGCTATCACAAGGATTGAAAGACTAGTTTGTAACAAAATGTATTGCTATAATCATTCTCACTTGTTTTTAATAAAAGAACAGGCATGCCAGTCCCCAGAGAAATAGGCATTTGATGATAAATGTTTTTGGATATATACCTTGTTTGTATACTTCTTGTATCAAAATCAAGAAAACAAAGAAATATCTCTGTACTTTAGATGGATTTTCCGTTTTGTTTTTCACAGAAGCTGGGGGATTAAACAACTAAAATAAGACTAAACAACATTTCTAATATTTCTGAATGCCAGTAATGTTTGAAAGGAAACGAACAAAATACAAGCTTGAATTGTAGTGGATTGAAACCCTCTTAGGATACTGCAGCAAAACAACTTCCATTCAATTAGGACTGTTGCAAACAGTATCTGAAAAGATGCTGGTTTTCACCATTTACATGTTACAGCTAATAGACAACACGTTATATTACACAACTCTTTATTCCCTATCAGAGAGGCCATTCAGCATCCATCTGTGGCTTTACTCCTGAGTCAGTCCTCGTTTCTTAGCTGCCCCCTTCTCCTGGCAGCTCTGCGCATGCGCACATGGGGAAAAGAAGGCAGCTGATAATTGTTGGATAGCCCTGGCCCCATCTCTGCCTCCGACACCGAGCCTTCCCCAGACTCTGCCTCGTGTTCCTCCCCAACCTTCTCACTGTTTGAGTCTGCCACCAGCTCTCCTGGCTGCTGGCGGGCAATAACAGTTCCTATGTTACTGTGGGATAATAGCAATAGCAGTTAGACTTATATACCGCTTCATAGGGCTTTCAGCCCTCTCTAAGCGGTTTACAGAGTCAGCATATCACCCCCACAGTCTGGGTCCTCATTTCACCCACCTCGGAAGGATGGAAGGCTGAGTCAACCTTGAGCCGGTGAGATTAGAACTGCAGATAACAGTCAGCTGAAGTGGCCTGCAGTACTGCACCCTAATCACTGTGCCACCTCAGCTAGTCTGTATAGCTGCTGATAGTTCCAAGTTCTACCTCATCAATGCTAACTATTTTCCCTTTCTTGACTACTATCAGGACCACATCTTTCCAGTTCAAATGACAGCTCAGTATCCTCACTGTAAACCCATATCAGGTGGATCAATGTCTCATTCGGTTTCCACCTGTAGCCTGATGTGAACCATGTAGAGAAGGTAACTGATGGTAGTTCCACTCTTGAACTTGTATCTGTGTTCAGCCCTTGGTATTATCTTGGGATTATGCCGAACAGCAGTGGGACAGTACATCATCTTGGTATGCCATTTGTGTAAGATCCTTGACTCAAGCAGCTAAATTGCATAGTGGTTAGAACGGTTCACCGACAAAAGGGCGAATGACAAAACTGCGCCCGACTAAACCGCGGTGACAAAACCGTGAGTTCTAAAGTGCTCCGAAGAATGCGCGCTGAATCGCGGCAACAACAGCGCAGCGACAGAAGCACGCTGTAAAACTAAACCTAACCCTAAACCTAACCCTAAATGTAACACTAATGCTAACCCTAAACGTAAGGCTAACCCTAACCCTAAACGTAATGCTAACTCTAAACCTAACCCTAAACCTAACCCTAAAACCAACCCCAAACCTAACCCTAAACCTAACCCTACACGTAACCCTACACCTAACCCTAAACCTAACCCTGCACCTAACTGTAAACCTAACCCTAAACCTAACCCTAAACCTAACCCTAAACCTAACCCTAAACCTAACCCTAAACCTAACCCTAAACCTAACCCTAAACCTAACCCTAACCCTAACCCTAACCCTAAACCTAACCCTAAACCTAACCCTAAACCTAACCCTAAACCTAACCCTTACCTTAAGTTAAATCGGCTTTCTGTTGACGCGCTGTTGTAAAGCGCCCTTCTGTCTCCACACTGTTATCGCCGCACTGTTGTCGCTGCGTTGATGACGTTGCGGTTTTAGCGACATGGTTTTGTCTGCGCGCTTTTGTCGGGTCACGGGTTAGAACACTGCTTTTCATCTGGGATATTGGGCTTTGAACCCCATCTGGTACCTATCTTACTAGCAGAGGTACTTGGGCAAAGATCCCTTCATGCTTTATCCTGCCTACTTGCATTTGAATGAGACACGAACTTGAAAAGTCATGTCAGTTTAGACATCACCCAGTTTAACATGTTCTCCATCAGATGTTGGGGAACCAGGACAATCTGACAGTAAGTAGGCTACTTGAACAAACCACACATAGACAAATCAAGAGAACCTGCAACTGTTCAATATGAATCTCCCATTGATGGTTATGACAGTTTCTATACTAGCCATTAATAGAAAATTTGAGGAATACTCACCACATAGTGCTTCACAGAAAATGATAATAAATATCTTAACCTGCAGGATGTAATTAGCTCCATGACAGGCAGCAAAATGACATAGGGCTGTACTGTTGTAATACTACCAGTGGCATCCAGGTTTCACTGTAGAAAACAAGCTAGGGTTAATATGAGTTTATTGCCTGTTGAACAAATCTAAAGAGGAAGTAATTGAATAAATACATGATAAGGCCCGATTTCACTCATTCAACTTATATAGTAGATACAGAACACTATTTATATGAATTAAGTTAATTAATGCCTGCATTGTGATAATTGCCATAAATTGAGCACAGCAAGCACAAATTAAGTGACATTCCTATTGTATCAACAAACAGACTTAACTCCGTGTGAGTGAATTGCAGGCAGCAATCACATTCTGATAGCATCTGTAGCCAAATTGAATTGTTCATTTGTAATAGGTGTTGGTTCCTGCAAAGTAAGATTCCTAGATTAGGTGAAAGAAATGCAACATGTAATCAAAATATTGAGAAACCTGGGATAAAATATAATTTTGGTTACAAATCCCTAAGAGAGTCATAATTGTGTGTTTCTAATCACTAGGCTAAGATGGGGAAAAAAAGATATTGTAAAGTCAGATATCACTATTTCAAATCCCTTCTCAACCATATGTAGCTATCATTTGTGGTAATCATTCATGATTTTGGTTAATGAAGTCAATATTTTTCCTGTTTATACTGGTTTGATATTTAAATAGACCATAGCTTAGAAAAAATAATAATTGCCAAGGTTACAATTAATGAAAACCTAGCAAAAAAAAATGTTGTTTTTCTTTTTGTGAAAATTATTTTTTGTGGAAATGTTTATATTGTACATCTGTCCTAACTATAAATTAGATAAGTCAATGATACTCGCATTTTCTGATTAAAAATATTGCTATTAATAAAATGTTAGAATAACCAGAGATTGGATTCTCGCAAGATACTTACTTTGTTGCCTAAGGAAAGAGCAAGAAACAATGGTATTCACTATTGCAAATATCAAAGCCAATCAATCAATCTAATTTATTCCTTTATTTTTTTGATTTGTATACTGCCAAATTCATTGAGGCTCAAGATGGTTTGCAACAGCATGTCAACTATTAAAACACCCCTGGCAAATCAATCTGTATGTAAAAAATACTAACTATAATATATGATAAGTGAATTTAAAATTCACTTATAAGGCAATACTCAGAGGTGATATTCAGCCAGCTCTGACTGGTTCTGCTGAACTGATTGCATAAATTTTCAGTAGATCAAAGAACTGGCAAATACCACCTCTGGCTGGCTCTGCCCCCATCTATTCGCTGTCTCTTGAGCGTCAGCTGATCGGAGTCCCAGCTGATCGGCTGGGTCTTCTTCTGTTGCTCTGCACAGGAAAACAGAGATGGAAAGCAGGTTAGTGGGATGGGGAGGGAATGGGGATTTTTCACTATCCTTGCCCTGGAGTGGGGAGGAAATGGAGATTTTACAGTATCCTTCACCTGCCACGCCCACCAAGCCATGCCCACCAAGCCACACCTCACCCACAGAACCGAAAAATTGAATCCCACCACTGGTAATACTCAACCATTTTTCCCACTATAAGCTAAAGGGCTGTCCTTTTACAAGCATACCCTTCTATATGTCCGTCCCATTTAGAGACATGGTTTATAGGTTCTTACCCATATGGTTTTATTTAGTGATACATGTTATCTAAGTATAGTGAAGTTTGAAGGAAAAAAAAATTGATAACCTGAGCAAAATGAATCCCATCTGAATCTATAACCGGGTCTAAAAAAATGGGTTTAGATATTTAAAAGCTGCTACATATCTCATAGAAATCTCTATAAAGCACTTTAATCACAAAAAAATAAAAAGAAAATCTCTCCTTTCCTACACAGCATTAACTGCGATCCAGTCTTTGGGTGCAAAATCACTAGGTTTGAAGTCTGAGTTTCCTATCATTGTCAAAAAGTCACCTTTGGATTTATAAGAAGATGATGACGACGGTGGGTGAATTTATTCTGCTCTTCTTTTTCTGCCTGTTGAGGTATTCAGAGCAACCAAATGGCTATTATTATCAGTAAAATATACGACAAAAAGGCTCTAATGTGATGCCAGCTGACCTCGAGGGTTCTTCTCATCGGGATTTCATTGGAGGGTTGTGACTGTGTGGATCATTCAAATGCATTCCTTTTCATGCCAGAGGAGGTTTCCTTCCAAGTAGGCTCATTAGAGAGAGGGAATGCCAAGTCTTTTGACCTTTCCTTAGTCTGGAGCACAGCTTACTTCTTCTAACAAAGCAGTCTTACACTTTGCGGTCTTCAGGAGCTAACGGAATATGAGCCGATGCTTTCATTCCTGGAAACACCACTCGGCTTTTTCCAGTGAGAAAAAGAACTCAGAATGAAGGGAAACTATGAAGGTTGGATAGAGGCTAACCATTTCAGAGCTCTCTGTGTGTGTGTGTGTGTGTGTGTGTGTGTGTGTGTGTGTATGTATGTATGTATAGATAGATAGATAGATAGATAGATAGATAGATAGATAGATAGAGAGATAGAGATAGAGATAGAGATAGAGATAGAGATAGAGAGATAGAGAGATAGAGAGATAGAGAGATAGAGAGATAGAGATAGAGATAGAGATAGAGATAGAGATAGAGAGATAGAGAGATAGATAGATAGATAGATAGATGATAGATAGATAGATAGATAGATAGATAGATAGATAGATAGATAGAGATAGAGATAGATAGATAGAGATAGATAGATAGAGATAGATAGAGATAGATAGATAGATAGATAGATAGATAGATAGATAGATAGATAGATAGATAGATAGATATAGATAGATGATAGACAGACAGGCAGACAGGCAGACAGGCAGACAGACATACGTACATACACACACACTCACACACACACACACACACACATATATATGTACATATATATTCTCTCTTTTTTTATTCTTAAACGATCATGAAGATATAATCTGTTTGTTGCAAGGACAGCCTTTACAACAGAATTCATTATTATAATTAAGTATATTAACGTTTGTCGTAGTTTAATTTTGTTATAGTTATAATAAAATAACCACAGATAGATAAGAAGCCAGCAAAGAGTAGACTATATGATTTGATTGATAAGGTTTTAGATGCCACTGTATGGAACATTTCACCTAAAATCCATACTTTGTCCTCCGCACCATATTCTATTACATTAGTGTTCATCTTAGACTTCAGATGACAGGAATCCAAAACATAATATTCATTGACTACCTCTCTGTACTTTCAATATTCTGTATAGAGCAGTGACCCATAGGATATACTGGAACAAGACTCTCCTCTTCTCAAAATAGGTCATTCTTCTCCTGATCCAGGAAAGGAGTCCTCACTTGTCATGATGGGCAGGGAGCCAACACACCTAGCAAATACACCTGCCGTCACTCTCTGACCACGAGGCACAGAATTATTGCTCGCTCCCCATTCAAGAGGGTGGTGGGCTGCAAATAGACTACTAAATAAGCTACACTTGGGCTGCTTCTATTAAAATGGAGCAGCAAGCACAGGTTCTTCTGTGATACCAACCACTCATGAACTCCCACTCCATGTGCCTTGATCCTCGTAACCCGGGCTTTGGACCTGGACCAGCCGATGGATCAGCTACAAGCTCTGTTCCCCCAAATCCACCTGACTGCTCTCCTGAGTACCATTTTGATTTGGGACTCTTGTACGCCAAATTTGCTGAACTTTGGAGAGGGAAACATATCTTTATGCTAGAGATGTGTGTGTTTGCGAGTCTCATTTATATAGACCTCTGGTGGCACAGTGGTTGAAGTGCAGTACTGCAGGCAATCTCTGTCCACATTTAGAAGTTCGAACTTGATGGGGCTCAAAATTGACTCAACCTTCCCATCCTTCTGTGACTGGTAAAACGAGGACCCAGATTGTTGGGGGCAATATGCAAATAATGCTTCAACATTGAACATGGCCCAGAGAGTGCTGTAAAGTGCTACAAGGTGGTCAGTGGTGGGATTCAAATTTTTTTACTACCAGTTCTGTGGGCATGGCTTGGTGGGCATGGCTTGGTAGGAGGCAGGGGAAGGATACTGTAAAATATCCATTCCCTACCCACTCCAGGGGAAGGATACTGCAAAATCCCCATTTCCTCCCGATCAGCTGGGACTCGGGAGGCAGAGAATAGATGGGGGCAGTGCCAGTCCGAGGTGGTATTTACCGGTTCTCCGAACTACTCAAAATTTAGGCTACTGGTTCTCCAGAACTGGTCAGAACCTGCTGAATACCACCTCTGGAAGTGGTATATAAATCCCTTTGCTATTGTTATTTAGTAAATAGAACAAAACAGTGCCTTGTGTATTTTTCTGTGCTAGGTCTAGGATAGGACACCACCAGTGGCTTCTGGGAGCTGGGACTCAGCCCTGTCTGAAGAGCCTCCGTTTTTTCAGCTGTGACATAAGTGTTAAAGTTCTCTGGGTGCTTTTTGCCATTCTACTTGCCTGATCCACTTTCCAGGCTCATCATGTTTCTGATCATTCTGGATCTCTCTTTCCCTCCCTGTCACATGACCTGTTTATAACTTTTTTTCCACAGGGTCTGTTAGCTTCAGCGACCAGTAACTTTCTTAAGCTGTTGCTTAGCAACTGTATGTGTGTAGGGGGGGAAACTATTCCGAAGCAAACCAACTGCATTCTGCTTCACTGACCCCTTTTCTGATGGAATATCTTCTTCAAAAGGTGATCTCCATTTAATGTTAACCATCAAAAGCATCTTCACCCAAAGGAGTTCCCAAAACCTTTATCCCCTGAGGTGGGATTCCTTTTGTAGTAGGCCTTCTTCCAACAACAAAGGCCAGTTTAAGGGAAAATCTGAAAGGCCATCAGCAAATGGATGTCATGGTGGTCATTGTGACAGTGTCTTCATCATTTGGTCCAGGATTTTTTCTTGCTTGCTTCCCTTCCGCAATGCAATTTTCTCCGAAACTGGCGCTGGGCCCATGGCCAGTCAGTTTGAATGTGTTGGAGCTCTTGCCTTTTCTCCATCTCTTGCAATGCATATCAACTCGGGCTCTTGATTCCTTAGAAGTGCTGTTGGAAGTTACCATCCACAACCCTCCTAGAAGAATGAAATATTCTAGGAAATATTAAAAAGGCAGAATATTATACTTCCCCTGGATGAAAAAAGGAGAAACATGTTTTTAAAGACAAGCAGTTCCCTGCCCAACCCTTCAACTCCAGGGTGATGGGATAAAGACATGGCCCTCAGGACATGATAGGATTAGCCCTCTACCCATCTCATCACATGGCACTTGGGGAGATTACATCACCCAGCAAGGCTCAACCAAGCCTAGGACAGCCTACAAAGTTAACTAAGAACCTCTCCCCCCCGCCCCCTAGGAGCCATTAGGATACATTTCTTACTCAGCAACAGGAAGCTTTAAGGTGGGGCCCAGAGTGGGCACAAAACCAAGGCATTCTCAGCATCTCTGCCCTTTTTTTCCCTTTGCCCAAGATCTTGAAGCATGTGATCCTGTCCACCATTAAAACCGTCTTTCCAAGCAGCCACCATGTTTCCAGTATCTTTTTCCCCCACTTGGAAGTGAACCCAGAAGGACATTTCTTCTAACAATGCCTTGGAGTAAGTTTTTCCAGTAATAAACAACTATGAAATCAAAATGGGACAGGATAAGACATGGTGGTGGGGTTTTAGTCCTCAAGGAGTATTCTTATTATTTTTATTATTATTTTTAAAAAATTCTTATCTTTGCTTATCTTCAAAGGGAGCCCAGCTAGGATATTTTACCAACTCACAACAACCAAGGAACGGATTGGAAGAATGGTAAATCCTTTGGGTTCATCACATTATTTTTTGCCATTTGGTTTCTATGTTCTGATGTTTAATACTAGGCTTTTCTCTGGTCTAGATTCTGAGGAAAATTGAGATGTAGATACAGGTAGTCCTCAACTTACAACCATTCAAAGTTACATCATCACTGAGAAAAGCGACTTATGGCTATTTTTCACACAACCATTGCAGCGTCTCCATGGTTACATGATCAGAATTTGGAAGCTTGGCAACTGACTCATATTTATGGCAGTTGCAGAATCCCAGATCACGTGATCACCTTTCGAGACCTCCTGACAAGGAAAGTCAAGAGGGAAGCCAAATTTACTTAACAATCATGTTACTATAGCAATAGCAATAGCAGTTAGACTTATATACCACTTCATAGGGCTTTCAGCCCTCTCTAAGCAGGTTACAGAGTCAGCATATCGCCCCCAACAACAATCCAGGTCCTCATTTTACCCACCTCGGAGGGATGGAAGGCTGAGTCAACCCTGAGCCGGTGAGATTTGAACAGCCGAACTGCAGAACTGCAGTCAGCTGAAGTGGCCTGCAGTACTACACTCTACCCACTGCGCCATCTCGGCTCTAACTTAACTAACTTAACTACAGTGATTCCCTTAACAACTGTAGCAGGGGAGATTGTAAAATGGGGAAAAACTCACTTAACAACTATATTGCTTAGCATTATAGTTGTAGTTGTATGTCAGTTGTAGTTGTATGTCAAAAACTACCTGTATTTAAACCTGAAGGCAGCCTCCAATTCCTCTCGGGCCACAACACCATCTGAAAGGGGAGGAGATTGCTGTGAATTCAGATAAAGCAGTCTTGTGCATAAAACCTTGATTCCACGACACCGAATGCTGTTTTAATGCAACCGCTGTCTGCTGTTTGAGGGTCACCTCTATGTTTGCAGATGGGCTCCCTGATGATTCTTCCAAGAGGGTGTAAAATTGTCCTGGAGGTGACCATGAAAAATACAGGCTGTGTGCAGCATGGAGAGTTTCTCTCCAAGGCGATCTCATGCCCAAGTATTCACCCAGGACCCATCTAAGGAAACCTGCTTTGACTACCTGAGGGAACAGAGCCATAGCAGAAGCTGATGAAAGTCAGGGAGGACATTCTCTGACAGCAAGGGTTATTGCATGTGTGTGTGTGTGTGAGAGAGAGAAAGTTTGTCTGTGCCTAAGAAAAACCCGAGAACGTATCCACATGCATATCGTATGCATGCAGTGGTGGGATGCAACTGGTTTAACAACTAGTTTGGTGACCGTGTGCATCAGTGGTGGGATTCAGCCAGTTCGCACCTATTCGGGAGAACCGGTTGGTAACTTTCTAAGCAGTTGGGAGAACCGGTTGTTGGAAGAAATCTCCTTTTGTTTTTTCCACTTTCCAGGGCTAATCCTGTAAGGAAGGCAGGAAGGAAACATTCTGGTGTTGTTTCTAGCCTAATCTTTATTGACCTGCTTACAGAAACTGCCTCTCCGGTTAACCCTTATTACATTATAACAGCTAAGGCGAAGCGCCCATCGACCTGAGTGACATTGAGCTGGCCACACCCACCCAGTCAGATGACCACTGAGCCCCTCCTACCCAGCTGGTCATTAGGGCAGAGGACTGGTTGTTAAATTATTTGAATCCCACCACTGGTGTGCATTCTCGCTTTGCAGGCATGCGTGCCTAACATATGCTTTGCGTGCGCACCCAGCATCCAAAAACTGCCCATTTTAAGCTTCAAACTTACCTTCTATGTCAGCGCCAGTGAGTAAAACAGCTCTGAACTATAAAATGTTCTGAACGGGCTGAATCCCACCCCTTAAACTTAATCTCGGCGATGGGATTATAAAATATAATTTGTTTACTTGGCTGCAAGTTTTTCGGTTGCATGTTTTATGCCACTTTTCATGTCAAAAAAATAAAAAAAACGAGACTCAAAGGGTCCAAAAAGTTGATAAAATAATCTTCAATTAAAAAAAAATAGAAAAAAATCACCTCCTACAGAACAAAAAAAAAATGAAAATAAGATGAAGCACCTAAAGTAAAATTTAAAACATGGGTAGTAAGGTAAACTTAATTTATCTTGCTTGTTTCAGATGATTACATTTTTTATACATGCTATCCATAAAATTCACAGAGAAACAAAGAAATATATGTGTTTGTGTGTGTTTGTGCCTCACTCTGTGTGTGTGTGCATAGGGTGGAATGGATGGATGGATTTTGCTCACTGAACCTAAAACTTTGAATTAATCCTTAGTGTTTAAAGCAAAACTTCTTAAATACTCCATATTCTCTTGTAATTTTTGCTAAATTAAAATATATGGATGGATAAATGTATTAGTTTTATATTCCACCTTTGGTTCAAGAACTCAAGATGGTATATACATATACATTTTAAAATTTGGGGAAGATTTGCTTTATACATCCTTGCTTTTTTCCCCCTTCCCCAGACTTTCCCAACATGGAGAACCAACTGAAGCCTTGAGTTTCCAGATTTGTTCAACCAAGATGGCAATTACTGAGAATTCTGGGAGTTGAAGTCCACAAATCTGGAAGATGTTGAGGTTCAGAAATAATAGTACTCATTCTCTCTTGTAACACTGATTGTTTTCCAGCACACTCCACAAAACCTGATGCCTCCTGATTCAAACATTTCCCATGGACCTTATAATAATCATATTCAGGTGATTGTTACCTCTAAACAATTTTTCAAGGAAAATTTTAGTAGGAAATATAATGCTGGCCGAGGATTTTCATAGTGCTTGGCAAATATTTCTCTTCTGCGTGCATTTATACTATTTGATAGACTGCAACATATGCTTCAGGGTTTCATTAAATATCTTAATACATTTTCAGTGTCTTTTATTGTAACTCTAGAGAGCAATTTCTCCTTAATTGATGGCTAGGAACATATCTTCAGAGCTAAGATTTTTTGCTAACCAGAGGATGTTTTTCTATTTTTTGCACTCAATATTTTAGCTCAGAAAAGTAAAGAAGTTACCTGCCATTTATATCTATCTTCCTGATATACATATGTGGAACATCAATGGTTTTAAAACATGACCGTTTAATGTCATTAAGAACTGAGGTGAGAAAGAAATACCAGCTTAAAGTCAAATTCATCAACTTGGTAAGAGAAATAATGGAACATTATTATTTTAAAGCCCAGCATTTTTTTTCTCCAAAGTGCTCTGGACAAAGTTTCTTTAATATTTCTCTCTCTCTCTCCCTCCCTCCCTCCCTCTCTCTCTCTCTCTCTCTCTCTCTCTCTTTCTCTCTCTCTCTCTCTCTCCCTCCCTCCCTCCCTCCCTCTCTCTCTCTCTCTCTCTCTCATTAAAAAAATCCTCATTATATGGTTGTAGGAATTAGGCTGTTGTGAAGTGGGTCACATCTGATTTTGTGACCTTTTTACTGTGGGCAAGTGATCAATGAAGTTGTTAAGCAAATTGCAAAATCATTAAGTGTTAACATTAAGCAACTGTGTTTAGCATCCCCCATGGATTTTGCTGGGAAAGTCACAAATAGAAATAAGAATAGAAATAGCACATAGACTTATATACCACTTCACAGTGTTTCATAGCCCTCTCTAAGTAGTTTACAGAGTCAGCCTATTACCCCCAACAATCTGGGTCCTCATTTTACCCACCTAGGAAGGATGGAAGGCTGAGTCAACCCTGAGCCGGTGAGATTGGAACTGATAAATTGCAGGCAGCTGGCGGGCAGCAGAATTAACTTGCAGTACTGCAGTCTAACCACTGCACCGCCACGGTAATCATATGACCTGGGATGTGGCAACTGGGACATGCCGGTTGCCAAGTTCCCAAATTTTGATCATGTGACTGTGAGGCTGTTGCTATGGTCATAAGTGTGAGAGAACCAGTTATCAGTCACTTTTTTCAGCACCATTGTAACTTCCAACTATCACTAAGTAAACATATAGTGTATGTTTATACTATATGTAAACATATTGTAAATTGAGGAGTAGCCTGTAATGAGTTCATTAAATTACACTGCAAACCAGGTTGGTCTGATGATTTCAAAATAAAATTATGCTGAATGTTACTTTGCAGCCCTACAGGAATTCTATCAATTTTGGAAGTGGAGAAGGCACTGGATCATTTTTAAAGACTCGGTTCAAAGACTCGCCATAATGAAACTTTCCAAATCCTAACTGGAGACATTCCACAAAGTTTCAACACCATTCCTCAAAACCTTTCGATAAAGGAAGACATTCAAGTTTCTCGTTCTCTTAGCCAATCAAAAAAAAAATATGCTTTTGTTTTATAACCTTAAGCTTCCAAGATGTTCATCCATCTTTTTACTTGCTCCTTTGTAGAGGAAGAGAAAGAGAGAGAGACAAAGGAATGGCTCACAATATTGAAAGGCTCACTAAAGGAAATCTGTTAGTATCTCTTGCAATAGATCTTCTGTGAATGGAGTGCCATCATCCTCCTATAGCAACCGAACCAGACCTTGATTTATCTGATCTTTCCTGAGCGATGAGACTTAAGTCCCTGTTTGTTTTCTTAACAGGCTCCACACTCTGAATTGAAGGCTTTAGGGATTTCTCATCTCTCCTGCACAGATTTTGAAAGGCAGCGGTCCCTGTTCATTTTGAAAGCATTCCATCATCCACTCCATGGAGGCAGGGACAGGGTGGGCAGCTACGGGTTTGCCCAGGTTCAGGAGAACCGTGACCCGACAAATGCGCGCACGACAATAGCGCGCCAACGAAACCACAGCGAGAGGACCGCGAGGTCATAAATGCACCGACAACGCACCAACAAAACCTCGCCCACAAAAGTGCGATTTAAGTTAAGGTAAGGGTTAGGGTTAGGGTTAGGTTCAGGGTTAGGTTTAGGGTTAGGTTTAGGTTTAGGGTTAGGGTTAGGGTTATTAGATTGTTATTAGTTGTTTGTTAAAGGCACGCTTTTGTCGGCACGCTGTTGACGCGCTTCTGCGCACATTCGTCGGCGAGATTTCGACCTCGCGGTTTTCTTGCTGTGGTTTCGTAGGCCTGCTTTTGTCGAGCGCGCATTTGTCGGTGAACTCAGGAGAACCTATAGCTAACCTTATTGCCAGTTCAGAAGACCCCCAAATCCCATTCCTGGCACAAACCACATCCTGCCCACCACACCTCGTCCCCCTGTCCCAGGAGTACCCACATGGCCCATTTTGAATGTGAGGTAAGTGCAGGGCCCCCACCAGGCTAGGGGAGGGAGAAAAATGGGCCTCCCAAAAGTTCTGGAAGGCCAGAAAAAGGCCTCCAAAGCTCAGGAAAGGTAATATTTGCCCTCTCATAGGCTCGCGGAAAGCCTCCGGAGCCTCGGGAAGGTAGAAATGCCACCCCCCACCGCCATGGTGCAGGAAGCTGACTAGGCCACACCCACCATGGCCACGCCCACCCAGCAATCAGGCAGAGAACCCATCAAAACAAATTTTTGAAGCCCACCCATGTGCAGAGAGTAATTTATTCCATTGTGTGGCATCTGGCAGGGCATCAGTAGTTCTCAAAGCTTGTTGCATACAGTAGGGGATCACAGGCGAAATCCAGATTGTTCTTGGGGGCAAAAGGGTTCAGCTAGCTCAGTGTTTCTCAACCTTGGCGACTTTAAGTCCTGTGGACTTCAATTCCCAGAATCCCCCAGCCAGCTATGCTGGGGGATTCTGGGAGTTGAAGTCCACAGGACTTAAAGTCGCCAAGGTTGAGAAACACTGAGCTAGATGGAGTTATGAAATTCTAGAGAGAAGCGAAATCAGAAAGTCTGCCTGCTTCTTGTTTGAGTTGTGATTCTAAAGATGGGGGAGGCCCAAGGTGCTCTTAATCATAAACCATACTCTAGTGACTTGAAACGTTTTTTTTTTTTTTTTTTTTTTCACATTTCTTTTGAACTGCCCATCTCCCTCAGAGAGGAATTCTGGGCAGTATACAGTAAAACATTAAAATATCAAGGCAGTGTATAAAAGTCAGAAATTGATTAAATGCTGTTAAATTAGTTCAAAAGATGGAAGGGGAGTAGCCATCCCACAGTTATATGCTCCTCTGGGCTCCCCCCAGGAAGTACAGAGCCATGTTTTCATTCCTTTCCTGAAGCCAAGAGAGTCAGGGTGGGCACCTGCCTCACCTTGGGGGGGTGGAGAATATTTCACAGAGCGGGGAGCCACAGTAGAGAAGGTCCTTTTCCTGGATACTCCCAGTCAGAATTCTTTAATTGACAGGGTCTGGAACATTCCTCCTCTGCCTGAATAGGTGGGACAGCCGATGTAATGGGACGAAGACATGCAAAAATTTTCTGCAGAAACGTCCTTTAAAAATGTACAGTTTAAATATGTGTGGGCGTATTCCCCACAGATTAGAGATATCTCTTTCCACATTATGCCTACCCCTAATAAATCTGTCAGTAACATAGATTAAGGCATTCCTTTTGTGCCCAACCTGGATCATCCTACGCGTCCCCAAAAGCCTTGAATGCTTTCCCTGGAGATGCCCTGAAACTATTACCGAATCACAATTTTTAATGAGGCAGAAAGGTCTCCATTACTACATATTAAGTATATTTCATTTTAATTAAATGGAAATGAAATGAAGTGAAATTGAGCTTTTGCCCTGGCAGACGCTATTTTCTGTGGAGAGGGGTCCCTGGCACGCCACTCGAAACCCAAGAGCCTTGAATTGGAGAGAGAAAGTTAATACGCTTCTGTTTTTCGCAGTAGATACATAAGATTCAAAGTGTCCAACTTCTTTATTGATTGAAAGAAAAAGGCGAAATGATAGATTCGCCGATAAAGGCAATCATCCAGTATAGTTATTTGCTTGCAAAATTAATTGAATATGTCTATATTATTAATGTTGGAAGAAGAAAAAATGACAGCAGCCTGCCTTCTATATCCTGTGCTCATCAGAATTTCTAGAGACAAAGCTAGATAAAGTGCATTGCAGTGGCCCAGCCTGGAGCATGGGCATCACCAGTTTAAAACAATGTTCTTCCAGATGACAGATGCAGCTGACATATCATGTTTTCCCCAAAATAAGGCAGGCTCTTTTCTTTTGACACCCCCCCCCCCCCAAATAAGTGCTTGGCCTTATTTTCAGGAAAGTCTTCTTATTTTCCAGGTCCAAGCAAGGCTGCTTGCCCCTGAATCTCTCAGTGCTGTGGCTGGAAGGGCAGCCTTAAAAATTGAATAAACTACCCAGCAACCTTGAAAAAGTCTATGATTTATGGTACTAAATGTTTAGGAGAGAGCAAGGAAATAAAAATAAATCCTGGGCCCTACGGCCTACCCCGAAATGAGTTTGATGATCCAAATAACCTGTTTTCTCTACGACTGCTTCAGAGGTGGGTTCCTACCAGTTCGCACCTATTCGGTAGAACCGGTTCGTCAAATCTACCGAACCGGTTAAAAGAGGTTCCACCAGTGGACCCGGAAAGCGGGCCACACCTACAGAAGAGGCTCCAAACTTTTTTGAAACCCACCACTGGTCCTTGGATATGATTATTCTACACTATCATGCTCCTATTTATAAAACTCAGTGCCTCTGTGAAAGGGAAGGATGACGACTGCGTTTGTGGTGCAATCAGAACATTGCGTGTGTTGAAGTTGTTTTAACGCAAACCAAAGATGCCTTTTAAAAAGCAAGTTTACATCATATTCTTATGCATGCCAGTGCTGTGTGTGAGGTCATTTAAGGTGGTTCTGACAAGTGTCGTCGGCATCTTCATATCCGGTCACATGGGCGGCAAGCCACTCCCATCCGGTCACATGGGTGGCAAGCCACTCCCACAAAGGAGGCCACACCCACAGAGTAGGTGCGAACAATTTTTGAAACCCACCACTGGACTGCTTGTAGTTGGAAAAATCCCTTGCTTAGATAGGAAGTTAGGTGTTTGCATATAAACATGCCCTTCTCTGTGGGATCCAAAGCAGATTTCTTAAGGAAGGTCCAATCATTTCTTCCTTTAAAGAAAGGGACATCCTTCTTTCCTTGAAGAGGCATTGAGTTTCTCTAATAACATAGACATAGAATATTTTTTGGGGCCAAGTGTGATTGGACACACAAAGAATTTCTCTCCGGTGCATAAGCTCTCAGTGTGCCTACAAGCAACAAGTGATAAATCCTGATCATAATCCTCATAACATATATTCATCAGAAATCATAAGATACAACACTTAGTTATAGTTACAGGATACCAAATAAGCAATCAACATAAATCATACTTGGTTACTAAATAAAACAATTTAAATACATAAGAAGGAAGGCTGGGTTGACTCAGCCTTCCATCCTTCTGAGGTGGGTGAAATGAGGACCCAGACTGTGGGGGCGATATGCTGACTCTGTAAACCGCTTAGAGAGGGCTGAAAGCCCTATGAAGCGGTATATAAGTCTAACTGCTAACTGCTAACAAAGTTATAGTCATTAGGGTTAGTTGAAAGTTAACTGTAGAGAAAGGGTCAAGAGGACAAGTGATGGAATGTACATCATGTCCTCTGGCATCAGAATTTAAAATTGAACCAGTCTGACCATGCAGAAGGAATGGTCAGAGATTACTATAATTGCCTTCAGTCTCAAGCAGAATATCAGCTTCTCGCAAATTAGGTACAAACCTCCTTTTTCTGCTGCACCGAGAAACAAAAATCTCATGTATGAGGAGCAAAATTGTCAATTGACAATTATAGAATTGGCATTCATTCTACATTCCACATACTCCAGCTTTAAGTTGTGCCTGGGGTTGAACACATCTCTGTGCAAAATCAGCCACCCGTACATGTTTTACAGCGTTACGTGGGAGGAAAAAGATGGAGAAGTCTATGCCTGTAGGATTTGAATGAACTCAGAAGCGTTTTATAATTCCGCTTAAGGGGCAATTCTAAATACGTAGCTTCATTAGTGATAAAGTCCCATTTAATTTAAACAGATTGTAATCTGATTTAAGCCATTGATAAAATGGATGACTACATACATGCATGTATGCACACTCGCTTACATACAAATGCAGACATATGTGTAAATATATGAATAGATTTGTATGGATGAATGGATGTATAGAGAAATAATTTCAAAGCAGATCCTTTTTAGTTATGAAGCCAACAGCACTTACCACTTAAGTCTTATATACCACTTTACAGTGCTTTACAGCTCTCTTTATAGGTGCTACTTATCACCTATAAAGCCCTTCATGGTAGTGGGCCTGGGTATTTGAGAGACCGCCTACTGCCAATTACCTCCACTAGACCGATACGATCGCATCGATTAGGCCTCCTCCGAATTCCATCTACTAGCCAGTGCAAACTGGCAACTACCCGGAGGAGAGCCTTCTCGGTGGCTGCTCCGACCCTCTGGAACGAACTCCCCGTGGAGATTCGGACCCTCACCACCCTTCAATCCTTCTGCGCCGCTTTAAAGATCTGGCTGTCCCGGCTGGCCTGGGGTTAAGATTTCAACCCCACCCGAATTGTGTGACTGTTGTGCTCTCTTTTAATATGTTGTATTGTTTCCATATTGGAATACTGTTTGTCTTTCCCCCCCTCCCTTTTTGAATTGTGAGCCGCCCTGAGTCCCCCCAGGGAAAAGGGCGGCATACAAATAAAGGAAATTCAAATTCAAATTCAAATTCTCTCAGTGGTTTACAGAGTCAGCCTCTTGCCCCCAACAATCTGGGTCTTCATTTTACCCACCTCAGAAAAGATGGAAGGCTGAGTCAACCTTGAGCCTGGTGGGATTTTGAACGGCCAAATTGCAGGCAGCCAGCAGGCAGCAGTACTGCATTGTAACCACTGCGCCCCCGTGGCTCATTGAATGTGCAATACATTTAATGCCCCTTATATTTTATCCTTTGATGAAAGGTTTATATCATAAAGGGGATGGTAACACCGCAGAGTACTCCAAGATTGGTCCTTGCAGTCTGGTATCTTAGTGGCTAAGGAACCATAAGGATACTTTGCTCAAGACAAGATTTATGAAGCCTCCATCTAGGGAGAATCTTCTGAAGACCCTTCTGAATCTGACCTGTTCCAAGTTTTTAAGTCAGTCCTTTACTTCTGATATTAATGGATGGGGGAGAGCTTCTTGATTGTGCTGAACCTGATAAACACAGGGCAGTCGGTTGCTGAGACATATCTCCTACCCTCTGTTTGAAGATTGGAATGAGAAGTGTTGGGCCCTAAAGCCTAACAATACCGCTGTACATAGCAATGCATTTAAAAACTGCAGTCAGAATGGAGGCCCATCATGCTGACTTAGCTTGGGAGGTTTAATTCATCCTGTCCTTCAGGCTAAAATCAAGGTTAGTCTTTTGCTCTTGTATAAAGAAATCACATTTGACATGTTTGCCTGCAAAAGAGCCGAGGTGGCGCAGTGGTTAAATGCAGCACTGCAGGCTACTGCTAGATCAGCAGTTCAGCGGTTCAAATCTCACCGGCTCAGGGTTGACTCAGCCTTCCATCCTTCCGAGGTGGGTAAAATGAGGACCCGGATTGTTGGGGGCAATATGCTGACTCTCTGTAAACCGCTTAGAGAGGGCTGAAAGCCCTATGAAGCGGTATATAAGTCTACTGCTATTGCTATTGCTATTGCTCAGGTATCCGGTGGGGTATTCTGCCATTCTACCACCTCCAGTTATTTAGTTTACTCTTCTTTTTTTTCTGTGAATGAAATCCCATGAATACCAAGCACAATCAACCCATGCTGGAAAAGGCGAGGTGAAGTGTAGAGGGAGGAGACAAGGTGGCACAATCCAAGTTGTGCCCCTTTTGTAGGGGCATCAAATGGCATCCATGTATAAAAGGGCTGGTTGGCTTGGCTTGGCTTGGCTTGGCTTGGCTTGGCTTGGCTTGGCTTGGCTTGGCTTGGCTTGGCTTGGCTTGGCTTGGCTTGGCTTGGCTTGGCTTGGCTTGGCTTGGCTTGGCTTGGCATGGCATGGATGGGCTGGGCAGGGCTGGGCTGGGCTGGTCTGGTCTGAGCAGGGCTGGACTTGGATTGAATTGAATTGGATTAGATTGACTTGGATTGAACTGGATCACAGTGCCATACCACCATCTTGCAAGTTTTAAGCCCTGTCCTGTTGCATATTCAATATGCAAATACCAGCTGCGACCTGATTGGTTGGTCATTTTGACAGTTGGTCTGAGTGCTAGTATAAATACCCTGACAGTTGCAGGGAACGTTTGAATCGCTTGTCACCTGTGTTATAATAAAGATCTGTCTTGCACATGGCTCCTGCGTGTCAATTCCCTCACAACAACAACCCACACGTTACAATACTGGCGACGAAGGTGGGATTGATATGCGATTCCCGCAGAGCCTAACAACATCAGCCAACGTGAACGCAGTGAACGCAGGAAAAAATTTTCTTTCCTACATTGAGGGCCTGTCAGGGCCGCCGCTATGGCCAGCAAGCGACCTCAACAGCAGTACCCACCGCCGTGGGCCTCCGGTTGTAGCCAACCTCAGTAAGCTCCAGGCGCGGCCTCCATCCGTCCGAGGGACGGGCTTCCTACACTTAACCTCGACTGGAGCCGCCGCCGCTACTCAGGGACGAGCTATGGACCGTGATGGCTAAACTGCGCCAGCTGTGCCTGCCTGCCTGCCTGCCACCAGCTGTTCCTACGGCATGCCTGCCACCAGCTGTTCCTACGGCACTCCAACTGCCTCGTTCCAACCGCTGCGTTCAACAACAGCCTCGTTCTCCAAGCTGCCACCTAGCACCACCGGCTACGCTCTGTCAGCCTGTCTAAAGCCTCTCCAACACTAGCACACTCACAACATACACCAGACTGTCCTCTACACCATGAGCCTCCTTCCGCTGCAAAGGCCACCGCTTGCTTCTCGAACCAACGAGAGCTACAACACAACGAGAGCCTCCCTGCTGCAAAGATTCCAAAGGACCTGTTTTTTTTTCCTGGTTCTAAAATTTAGCTACGAAGGACTCACCACCATCTTGAAACAGCAGAACTGGGGGGAAGGAGAGAGATTGAATATGCAAATACCAGCTGCGACGTGATTGGCTGGTCATTTGGTCTTTAGAACTGGGGGGAAGGAGTGTTGCATATTCAATATGCAAATACCAGCTGCGACCTGATTGGTTGGTCGTTTTGACAGTTGGTCTGAGTGCTAGTATAAATACCCTGACAGTTGCAGGGAACGTTTGAATCGCTTGTCACCTGTGTTATAATAAAGATCTGTCTTGCACCACGGCTCCTGCGTGTCAATTACCTCACAACAACAACCCACACGTTACAATACGTCCCTTGCCTGCCTGTTGCTGCTGGTTAGGTTATTTTTGCCTCTTAGATTGTTATCAATCTACCAATCTTTTCAATATATCCTTCCCTCTTCTTCGTGCTTTCTTTCAATTGAAAAAAAAAATATGCCTTACCTTATATGTTGCTGTTAGCATGTTCATCAGATAGTACTTTCCCACCTTAGTTCATTTTGGTAATCCAGCAGAGAATTCCAGACTATGAGGAAGATTGGGAAACCAGAAAGAAACATCTTGGAGGAAAGCAAGGGTACTTCGCAGAATATTGGGGAGAAAAGAGCATGGATGAAGACACCAACAAGGAAGATTGAGTTGAAGGCTTCTTCACTCCCCCTACTTTTCACCTATTTTAGGTCAATGGCATGTACAATACACACAATATATATTTGTAATTTTTGTTTAAATTACATTTAACATGTGCTACACAACAGCAAACTCAGTCTCACCAATCTGGAGATGCTTGCATTTTTTACATATATAAAGAAGGATGATATACACACGCAGTGTTTTCAAACTGTGAGATTGATCTCCCTGTTCATTTAATTATTTTTATTGTAAATGAATTTTAAAAAATCTCTCCAAGTTTGGTATAAGATCCTGTAACTACACCTAAATTTGACTATGCTAAATTCATTCCACCCCCAAAAATCGAATTTCCCACAGGGCTTAAAATTATAAGAATAAGTGTTATATTATTTACATATCATATAAATGATTGATTAAAACTCTATGTTTTTAAACAAGGCAAGATCTGTTTTTTTATTATTCTATTTATCCAGTTATTTGTTTCGAGATTTATTCGTGTTATTCATTGGAAATCACCCACATTAATATCCCCCCCTCAAAAAATATTGGATAGAAATAGTGTAAATCTTTTAACTATATATGTTTGTGTGTAATAATGAGCACACTTCCGAATTCTTGGAAAGATTGAAAGGCCTAATGTGATTAAGCCAAGGCAACTAGCAATTAACAGCAAAATCAAAGAACCTTGATGCCATAAAATATGATGCAACGCTACAGATGCTAATTACATTTGTAATAAATGGTGGAGGCATGATGTACAGAAACCTTCTACGTACGATAATCAATTTCCTCCATTAGCCAAGGAAGTGTATGAAAGCATCGGATGTATAAATCATTCAGCAAATTAGTGTACCTGTTTCAGTACATCATGAATCAGGAACGTTATATTAATGATACAAATGCAAATCATTAACTGAGTTGGGCAGGGAGCAGGAGGAGGCACCTGGCTGGAGAACCTTCAGAGCTTGTATCCTCAGCAGGACCCCATGAAAGGCGAGGTCTATTCCCAGTCAACCATCTATCATGCATCTGCTCTCCTTCCTTCTCCCCAGCTCTGCATTGTGAAGGGAAGTGCCTTTGTACACTGGGTTTTGTGCAGAACTGACAACTGTACAGGGCCGGGGTATAATCATTGAATTGTGTAGATGTCCTTTTGAGACAAGGCATCTTAATCAGAGGGGCACTCATGAAAGAATACCTGCGGTACTAATTTGCCAGGGGAATCTAGCAACCTCTCTCTTTAAATCTTAAGAGTTTTGTGATGCTCTCCTACCAACTCTTAAAAAGAGCCGAGGTGGCGCAGTGGTTAAATGCAGCACTTCAGGCTACTTCAGCTGACTGCAGTTCTGCAGTTCGGCTGTTCAAATCTCACTGGCTCAGGGTTGACTCAGCCTTCCATCCTTCCGAGGTGGGTGAAATGAGGACCCGGATTGTTGTTGGGGGTGATATGCTGACTCTGTAAACCGCTTAGAGAGGGCTGAAAGCCCTATGAAGCGGTATATAAGTCCAACTGCTATTGCTATTGCTATTGCTAACTGTGTTAGTCTGAGGTGCACAACTAGCATCAGTATAAATGATGTTTTAAGCACTGAAAGTAAATGTTTCCACCATCCAGCTTTGCACCGTCCGCAAAGATGATACAGAACACTTTAGGACAGGCATGTCAAACTCAAGGTGGATCCGGCCTGTGGGGTACTTAGATATGGCCCACAAGGCTGCCCTGGAAACAGTCCATAGTGCCTTTGCCAACAAAAACGGAGCTCGGGAGGACCATTCATGGCCCTCCTGAGCTCCATTTTTGCTGGTAGAGGATAGCAGGAGTCAAGAACTATCGGCTTACCTGCGGTAAACTTTAAAGTGTAACAGCTCAATGTAAAAAAATTGGGCCTTACTAAATCACTAAATTTAAACTGTTCAATATTTTTAAGCCATAATGAAATGCATGAGTGTTACCTGAGATTCTTACACGTCAGGGGTGAAATTCAGCAGGTTCTGATAGGTTCTGGAGAACCCACTAGCAGAAATTTTGAGTAGTTCAGAGAACCGGTAAATACCACCTCTGGCTGGCCCCAGGAGTGGGGAGGGAATGGGGATTTTGCAGTATCCTTCCCCTGCGACACTCCTCAAGCCACGGCCACAGAACCAGTAGTGAAAATGTTTGAATTTCACCACTGCTACAAGTTCAGTATTATTCCTAATATAAAGCCTAGACTGGGCAACAGTTTGAGGACCGGTGATTATATTTAAGTCCTGGCCATGAAAAAGAAGTGGTTTTGGAACACACTTTTTTTTTCTTTTAAATCTTTATAAAATTATCTTGGACTCCCTTTTTTGCAGGTTCCTTGAAGTATCTCACAATTTCCCCTTTCAAAGAAGATCGTTTTCTTTTGATAAAAATCATTACTTGGTGTTCTCCAGAGATTAAAATGGAAAACGCGCAGCTGTCTCGCACAGAAAACCGCATTATAATCTCTTCGGATGACACCGAATAATATGACACTGCCATTAGGTGTGAATGGGATTTCAGCATTAATCCTGACTATTGTAACACAACAACACCAACCTCCATTAGTATATTGAAGTCCTATTAATGTTAATGGGGGATGGGGATGGATTCTTCTGACGCTGTAATTAGCAGACTGCCAGAGTTCCCGTTATTCTAGTTCAGTGGTTCCCAAACTTGGCAACTTTAAGACTTGTGGACTTTAACTCCCAGAATTCTCCAGCCAGCTCTGGGAGTTGAAGTCCACAAGTCTTAAAGTTGCCAAGTTTGGGAACCATTGTTCTAGTTTGTTCATTGTTTGCTTTAGGAAAGAGCAGGACACATAAAAACGACAAATTAAATTGCAGAGAGATTCTGAGTATGTTGTTGATGCTTAACTATATGATGGGATCCAACATCCGGATGCTGAACTAAGGCAGAAAGACCTGCTATGAGGTGAATTGCTGTGATGCCTCTTTCTTTTACTAATAAGCTTTACTTTTTAAGGAACTTTACCATTTTTTTTAAAAAAAACACCTAGTTGTACATATTTCTAAAGCTAACCTTTCATCGGGCCCAGTTTTCAGTTCTGTAAGCTGCCTTTATAAAATCTCCCTTATCGTTCAACTGGTAAGAGATAATCAGAGTCTCCGGTTTTGGGCCAGGCTAATACTTCCTTTCAGTGACAGGCCGGAATATCAGTTACAATCACACGGTCGCGCAGCCTTCTTTTGTCTCCACTTTAATACGAAATAAGATGCATTAAGAATATCGGCAGAATATTCTGCTGAAGGTCAGCTGCAGAGCAGAGTCAGAGGATGGCATAGGAAAGTAATGCCTTGCTGGTTCTCCTCTTTAAGGGTGAAACTAATCCTACCGGGGAGGGTTCGAATAGAAGTAGAAAAAAAAGTGGCCTTTTATTTTTCATTTAGAGTGTAAAAAAGGTTTTGCATTGTAAATTATTAAAGTAGAACAGCAATTGTTAAAAAGAAATGAGCAAGAACCACCCCCTAAATTCCTTCCCACGTGGCAGTTGGTGGGAAAGCCCCAAATAAAGTTGCTCAGCAGACTTTTAAGGCAGACTTTAAATTAAAGGAAACTATTTTTCATTGTTTCTCCCTCCAAGGATCCTTCGCATGATGTTAATTATTGCATTGACTGATGGTGGGGGAGGGGGAGTAGAGCGGGGAGGGAGAACAACCCAGCTGATCGACCACTCGGGGGAGAGCCTTTTCTGTTGCTGCTCCGGCTCTGTGGAACGAGTTACCAGCAGAGATCCGGACCCTCCCCACCCTTGCAGCCTTCCAAAAAGCCACCAAAACCTGGCTGTTCTGGCAGGCCTGGGGTTGCTGACTCAAACCAGGTCAACCCCCAATTAATCCGGATGTATGTTGTGTTTTTAAAATGTTTGTATCGTTTTATGTTCTTCCCCTGTATGTTATTTTTATTTTATTCGTACTTGTAAGCCGCCGTGAGTGTCCCCCCCCCCCCCGGGATTGGGCGGCATATAAACCCATTAAATTGACAATTGAAATTGATTGATCACCCTGAGTTTATTCAAACAGAACTTACCAGTCTTTCCTTTTAGAATTTTGGCCTGCCACACTTTCTCTTATTTCATTATGCTGTTTCTTTAGTATAGTTGATGGGAGGGGGGGATAGACACGAGTAGGATTGTGGAATGTGTTGTTGTCATTCTTTCCTAGAAGACCAAGGTCATCTTTTGTCTCTGCACTTTTACACCTGACCGGAAGCAGCTGGGTGGAGACGCCAGCGTGGAAGAAGAAGATTGGACCACGTGATGGATTGTGGGTGTGGGGACAAGATCATGAACTTTCAACTGGGTGGGATTCTGATGTCATTTCCAGAATTGGGATTTTACACAGATGTGCTAAAATGTCTGATTTATTAAATTGGAACTTTAAGGATTGTTTTGCCTTGGACTCTGATTTAATTCTACATGATACTTGGAACGCTGACAGCCTGCATGAAGACATGCAAGTCATTGGCATATGCCTTGCTAGGCCTGCAGACCAGGCAAAGTGGCGGGAGAAATGCAAAACAGTAGATCCAATAGGAACAATGCAAAGAAGAACAACAGTCTGGGTGGACCAAAGAAGAGAAATTGGTACAAAGCTCCCGTGATTCAGGATGGACTTGAATTTGGCTCCCTGCTTCTTGTCCAGTTATGGAACCACTATACCACACTAGCTCAGTCATATGGAGAAAGAGAGAAAGTTCAGGTGAGAAGGTGTTTGGATTGGTTCTCACCTGCTTTATTTCCTTTCAGGGATGCCTTCCATAGGACAGATGCTGAGGATGGAGACGTGGGAGAATCTGCTGAAGCTTAAAATACAGAGCCATTCTTCAACACAGGCTCATCATTAGCATGTCATACTTATATGTCTTGATAAATAGAGAACTCAACATATAATGAATATTTTTTTTCCCCAAAAAGATAATGATGGATAGATGGGAGACAGAAAGAGAGGGGGAAAGAAAGAAAGAGAAAGAGATTGCATAGACCAGGCATGATGAAACGTTTCAAATCAATGGAATAGCATTATTTAGAACAAGAAAGGAAATCTTAAAAAAAAAAACGTTCAGTGTGCTTTAAGGAACTATTTCTCAGTGTTTCTTTGAAGTTAAGCAATAAGTTTAAATATTGCATTGTGATTTATTAATAAAGATGAGTCTTCTTTCTGGAAAGAGGAAAAGTGATTAGATTTCTAACTGCTTCAGCATTGCTATTCCCAGATGCAACTCCATGTTGGCCAATATTAATGATGTACTTATATTAACTATAACAATTTAACTGTTTAGAATATATCTAGCTATGCTTTCCAAGGCTGATTTCTTAATGAAACTTCTTCAGTGCCATTTCTCCAGCCCAGATTAGAGGAAAAAATCCACTCATCAAGTATTTATTCTGGAAGGATCCCTTGATTTACCAGTCCGAAAACTCAGAAGACTAAACCTTTGGTCCAGTAATGGTTTCCTATTATCTTCATTACCCGTTTGGTAGCTGGAGAGTGCACATGTCTGGTTGACTTCTGGGTGGGTGGGCGGAGCCTTGCGCTGCCACTACCGGGTTGCTCAAACCAGTGCCAACCGGCAGCATACCACCTCTTTTCTGGTCCCAGGTTGGATCCTGCAACATTATCCTGGGATTTGTATATTTGCCTTCACTTGAGACTGTAGCTTCTGTGTTTCTTGATTGTCCTTTCTACCACCCTACCCTTTTACCACTGCCGGCTAGATAATATGTCATTTGATTTTTATTGTTGGACGAAATCCATAACATCTCCAGGACAGTCACAACATTGATTTCAACTGCTCTTGCTTCACACAGGAAATTAGTTTCCTGTTGTGGCCCAGCAGGAGCTGTTGGAGCTGCCACCAGACTCCGACAGCGAGGGGCCCTCTGAGTCAGCTTTGGAGGATGTGGAGGACCCTGGACTGGGTTCCGACTCCGAGCAGGGCGCAGAGAGGCTGGTTGGCCACCAGGAGGCGCCTGAGCCTTGGACCAGTGGGGAGGAGACAAGGGAGTGTGATCCGGACGTCAGCAATGAATTGTTCCTGGATGCATGCCATCGAAGAGCTAATAGGCGTCAGGAACAATTGCGCAATTACAGAAGGTGATTGCACTCAGCTGGTGGTCATTAGGCTCCTCTCCAGACTATAAAAAGACTGCTTGTGCACACGCCCCTCTTGCAGAAGTCAACATAGGATCGAATGTCGGAGAACATTGTTATGAGCTTGGCAGGCTGGATTGCTGCCAAGCCTTATCTGTGTTGGATTGCTGCCAAGGCTTATCTGTGCCGGTTTGCTGCCAAGGACCTGTCTGTTAATTAAACACTGTAACTTATCTTTGGCTCGGTGTGTGTTGGTGTGGGACAAGTGGGGGGGGGGGCAGAACAGTTTCCTAAATGTAGGGCCTCATAAATATACTACCTTTTTTATGCTGCTTTATGTTTTTTTCTTGGATCCCACTTGTTACTGCAATCATTTAATTATAACTCATATGTGCACATACTTTAGTAACTCCATTAGCTAGTATTTCGGTATTTTAGTTACACAGTAGCTTTATAACTTAGTCGCCTAGCTTTAAGAATTTGGTTTTTCAATCTGGAGGTTAGCGGTCTGAACTTTTTAATTTGCTTTTATCAATCTTCCTGAACTTGTGTATGTGTCTTAATTTGAACCTTGCAACCTCTTACTAAAATTATATTAAATGCTGTTCGGTAATCATAATAAAGATGCTGCTACTCCATTCTAGATAAAACAGCCTGGTTTTGATCTTAGTCTGTGCGAAAGAAGTGCGACAGCCACTCGGGCAGCCTGTGGTGCATTTCAGAAATAATTGTGGCAGAGTCACCACATTTAATTTTGCCCTTTGCATATCAATTGCTTTCACGTCCCCATGTTAGCAGGAGTGAAGATGGGACAGCTTGTCAGGCCTCTGGTGAAAGCAGTTGGGAAATAAAGCTGGATAGAGAAGCATCTTAATCCATCTCATGAAGATTGTGTTCTCCTGTTTAATTTCCCCTCCCACATGGATTTTATGAGTGAAAGCTGCCCATCCTAGGTCACAAACATCCTTTCCTCAAACCACACGACGTACAACACTTCATTTAGTGAATGTTCAAAGTTACAACGGTCCTGAAAAAAGTGACTTATTACCGTTTTTCACAGTTACGACCTTAGCAATAGCAGTTAGACTTATATACCGCTTCATAGGGCTTTCAGCCCTCTCTAAGCGGTTTACAGAGTCAGAATATCGCCCCCAATAATCTTTGTCTTCATTTCATCCACCTCGGAAGGATGGAAGGCTGAGTCAATCTTGAGCCGGTGAGATTAGAACCGCTGAACTGCAGATAACAGTCAGCTGAAGTGGCCTGCAGTACTGCACCCTAACCACTGTGCCACCTCGGCTCTTACACCTTTGTGGCATCCCCATGATCATGTGATGATCATGTGATCAAAATCCAGGTGCTTGGCAACTGGTTCATACTTATGACCATTGCTGTGTACCAAGGTCATGTGATTCCCTTTAGCGACCTCCTGATAAGCAAAGTCAATGGGGAAGCCAGATTCACTTAACAGCCAACTTATCAATGGCAGTGGTGCACTTTACAACTGTGGTGAAGAAGGTTGTAAAATGCGGCAAAACTCACTTAACAAGTGTCTCACTTAAAAACAGAAATTTTGGGCTCAATGGTAGCCGAAAGTCGAGAACTACCTGTACCAGTGGTGGGTTCCTACCATTTCAGACTGATTTGGCCAAATTGGGAGTAGCTTGGTGGCCTGGGTCCCTGAAACCACCAGCAACCCAGGCCTGCCACGCCCCCAAACTGGTTCTCCCAGAGGCGCTGGCCATCTTGTTTTTTGCTTCTGTGCATGCACAGAGCAATTTTAGTAGTACTGCACATCCATGCATTACCTACAGAGAACCCGTAGCTTATGTTAATGGGTGGTCCAGAGAACCTCCAAATTCCACCCCTATATTGCCCCACCCTCCACTCCTCCCACCCTGTCGTCCCCCCCAGGAGTCTCCATGTGGCCCATTTTGGATGTGAGGTAAGTACAGGCGGGGGGTGGGGAAATGGGCCTCCCAGAAGGCCTCTGGAGCCAGGAAGAGGCAGTTGTCACTCTCCAAAAGCTAAGGGAAAGCCTCCGGAGCCTTGGTTAGGCAAAACCTCTGCTGTGGTGCAGGAGGTCGAGTGGGCCATGCCCTCCGTGGCCACACCCACCCAGCAACCAGGCAGAGAACCCGTTGCTGAAATTTTTGAAGCCCATCCCTGCTTATCACCCTTGCCATTTCAAATACAGAAGTCGTGCTCCATTTGCACCGGAGAAATGGATTTTCCAATGTTACAATGTGCCCATTCGATGTGGCCACATTATAACACCGGAAAATTCACCCGGTGCTTCAGTTCCGTGTCCCTGTAGCGCAGCTTCCCCTGAGGCAATTCAAGAGTGGCAGGACCTTGTTATGAGACAAGAGGCTGGAGAATCAAAGGAGCAGAGGCAGTTTTGGGCAGCCTTTTTGCACAGAAAACCTAGAGGACAATCTCTTTGCTTCCCTGCCTGTTATGTGCATTCAGACCAGCCGAGAGAGCTTGGCTAAGGATGAGTCGACTTTAATGCTTCAAAAGGAAAAGGCTTTAATGCTTCGTAACTCCCTCTAGGAAAGTTCTTATGCCAAGGCTTTGCACAGGCCTTCTCTGGGGCCGGCAACAACTGATGCTCCAGGAGAAAGGAAAGAAAAGAGAATTTATTCAAAAAGGGAAGTCAACAAGCCCTCGACTAATCCTACCACAATGGGAGGGCAGATCCCATATGAGAGCAGCTGCTTTAGTCAAAACCTATTGTGATTTTTACAAGCAGAATAGAAGCGGGGGGGGGGGAGCCGAAGGCATTTTCCTGCAGATTTTTCCTTTCTCACCAGAAACGGTGAGAAAGGAGAGATGACATTTAGCAGCTGCAGAACTGGGATATGTTCCTTGCTCTTCTATATTATGAAAGGGTGTTGAAGTCATTAGTACTTTGCATTCAGGGGATTTAAAAGTTTCCCTTCTAGGTCCGTGGCTGGCCTGAATGTCTCTCCTTTTCGATGTGTCTATGGAGAGTCTCAGTTATCCAGATCAGGGTGGTCTCAAAGGTGTTTTGTTCCAAAGGCAACTGAACGTTGAAGCAATCTAGAACGAAGAAGAAATTTCCTGACAGTTAGAACAATTAACCAATGGAACAACCTGCCTCCAGAAGTTGTGAATTCTCCAACACTGGAGGTTTTAAGGAGAGATTGGACAACCATTTGCCTGAAGTGGTGTAGGGTTTCCTGCCTAAGCAGGGAGTTGGATTAGAAGACCTCCAAGGTCCCTTCCAACTCTTTATTCTATTCTATTTTGGGCTCAATGGTAGCCAAAAGCCGAGAACTACCTGTACCGGTGGTGGGTTCCTACCATTTCATACTGATTTGGCCGAGTTGGTAGTAGCTTGGTGACCTGGGTCACTAAAACCAGCAGCGATCCAGGCCTGCCACGCCCCCAAACCGAGCTGAGGTGGCGCAGTGGTTAGAGTGCAGTACTGCAGGCCACTTCAGCTGACTTGTTATCTGCAGTTCAGCGGTTCAAATCTCACCGGCTCAAGGTTGACTCAGCCTTCCATCCTTCCGAGGTGGGTGAAATGAGGACCCAGACTGTGGGGGTGATATGCTGACTCTGTAAACCGCTTAGAGAGGGCTGAAAGCCCTACAAAGCGGTATATAAGTCTAACTGCTACTGCTATTTGCTAAACTGGGCATGGGAGTGGCCAGCGTGTGACACATCTACCCTGCAGTCTGGGAAATTGACAGCCCTGCAATAGATGCATAAAAACCCCAAATCCAGTCTAAAACTGTAGCTGAGATTAATCATAATAATATCTTCTTGAGACCAGACTACTATCCTATAGTTCATCCTGTAATTTTAAAATTACTAACTAAAAATAAAATCCATTGATCCACTTTTCTTTCCTGATGCTCTTTAAGAGCGCAACTATATATTCAGGATTGTTCAATCAGAATGTTTTGTTTTTTTTTAAAAAAAAATCATTTGGCCAAGTTTGAACTCTAATCAGACCTTAAATTTTAGATCACATATAATAGAAGATGGAGTTTTACAGGAAAACAAAATTGATAAAAGTCTTTAACTATTTAATTAATTAGTAAAAACCTTGGAATCTGGACTGGCAACTCCTTCCAGCTTGTTTTAATGTGGATTGTGTCCCTACTGTTAAAACAAAATTAAGGGATTCATATCTTATACCAAGTTTTCAGGAACTGGAGATGGAAGACGCTAAAACAGAGGAAAAATTATTAAACTCTATACTCTGTTTCCCTGAAAATAAGACCTCCCCAGATAATAAGCCCAATCGGGCTTTTGAGAGCATGCAGTAAAGTAAACCCTCCCTCGAAAATAAGCCCTCCCCAAAAATATTGCAACACAGCAGCAGCATTGAGGTGACCACGGTCGCTGCCTCCTACACCTCAAAAATAATAAGACCACCCCAAAAATAAGGCCAAGCGCTTATTTGGGGGGGGGGGCAAAAGAAAATAAGACCCTGTCTTATTTTCAGGGAAACACAGTAGAACAGTGTTTCTCAACCTTGGCAACTTGAAAATGTCCGGACTTCAACTCCCAGAATCCCCCAGCCAGCATTCGCTGGCTGGGGAATTCTGGGAGTTGAAGTCCGGACATCTTCAAGTTGCCAAGGTTGAGAAACACTGCAGTAGAAGGAACAAAGCAGAGTTAGAGTTCTGATGACTTAATAAATGCTTCTTTACACAAAAACTTTAGAATTTGATTTCCACAGCTTTCATGCCCCCCTCAGTCCCACACGGCTGTATACCATCTCAGATCAGGGGAGAAAAGGAATCTGATCTATTTTTATGCAGCAGCAGCAGTCCTATTGTGACTATAACAAAACAACATCAGATCAAAGCTGCTTGCTATCTCAGAGAGAGACCAGCCACTGAGAAAGAGATCTTCAGCTTATTTTAAAAGTAAAATCGGGCCAGGCTCCTGGCTGGGTAATATGCCCATTGAACTTTTCAAACAAAACCTAGATGGAGTGGGAGGTGAATACTCGTGGCTTTATTTACTATAATAGATAGTTCTGGTTTAATCCCCTTGGGCTGAAATAGAACTATAATTATTCCCTTATATAAGAAATGAAAAAAAAAAATTGGAAGACCTTTTTAATTATAGGCAGATTAGCTTGCTGCCACCTTGGGGAAAACTCTATGCTAGGCATCCAAATGAAAAATTAACCTGCTACCTTGACAAAAGTTTTATACTAATGTTCCTAGCGGGAGAACATGCCTGTTTTTGTAAAAGACAAACTATGTACAGCTTCTATAGACTTAAGGGTTTGCTTTTGAGAGTGATGACCATCCAAATGCTGAGTTAAAGTAGAGATCTTGGTACCTGATACTTAACTTACTTAATACAGATATTATATCAAGACAGTAGAATTCAGGTTAGATGCAATTTTTTTTAAAAAAAAGGTTTACTTGCAGGTGGCAAGGAAACAGTTTTATTAACATCTATGTTAATAATTTGGAGATTATTTCATTCTAAGACTGATTGTCTGTCATTAGCCAAAAGGAACATGCATTTTTAATTTTTAGTTTAGACGCTGTTCCTCTTTCACCAACTAAATTAAGTCTAAAGCTCCAATTTGAGGCATTAGTCAAATATGAGCAAGATAACTAACTACAAATAAAACTAGACTTTTGATTTCACGGGTGTAGGTGTGCTGGTATTGTTGTATTCGGGTCTTTTGCCATGTAAGATTAAGATCTCAATCTTACACAGGAAAAGACCCGAATACAACAAGACACACACACACACACACACACACACACACACACACACACACACACACACACACACACACTGTATATAATTATTTGCAAAATTCAAGTTCATATAACTCAAATTGAGAATTTTAATTATCTGACATTTTATTCAATCGGGCTGTGCCTCGGCAACCTCATTGTACTGTCATCATTTTGAAAGGAGAAGCTTCTACGATAGCTTTGCTTTGATATTTGATTCAAGATTTGAGATTTGCCTCTAAGAAGTATAATTTTTTAGTGCAAACATCTCATCTCAAATCATATATAGAGCTCCCATTTGGGTTGCCGTTGTGAAACACAATGAGTGCTTCCTATTGAAGGGTAAAGGGGAAAAAAGTTCTTTAAACCAGGGGTGAAATTCAACAGGTTCTGGAGACCTGGTAGCGGAAATTTTGAGTAGTTCAGAGAACCGGCAAATACCACCTCCGGCTGGCCCCAGAGTGGGGTGGGAACAGAGATTTGGTAGTATATTTTCCCCAAGAGTGGGGTAGGAATGGAGATTTTGCAGTATCCTTCCCCTGCCACGCCTATCAAGCCACGGCCACAGAACCAGTAATACATATATTTTTTTTAATTTCACAACTGCTTTAAACATATCCCAAAGTTGCACATGTGTGTGAGCCATTCCTGTCTTCCCAACTCCCTTCTTTACTATCACCCACAGAGCCAGTCACAAGGCTTTCCCATTGATAACTTCCCAACCTTGATTAGATCAATGCAAATATATATATATTTGAGATTTATATATATTCCACTAGCAGCTTCCTCTAATTGAATCAAAGCAAAGATTTCCCTCTCTGTCCTTGATGGGATCAATGCAAGGCTTAATAATACATGCTTTCCAGTAAAACCAGAGGCATTAAGCTGACAATAAATTGCATCTGCTGGGATCCCTTTGAAGTTAATTGCTTGATTGGGAAAACCTGTTTTTACACTGTTCGTCATCAATTGCTGGCAAAGGATGGACTTTTTTTTGAGGAACAGTCAAAATTGTTAGTTAACCAGAACAACGGTACTGCAAAAACCATATTTCAAGTATTACAAAGTCCATCCTGTGTGGCCTTCAATGGGAACTCTCCTAGACCTACCTATGTTTTTTTAGCATCTAGCATTCCACTCAAAAGCCAAGGATGGATGCCACTTTGAAGTACTTTTTACCATCCTGTCCTAAGGGATTAAGCTGGCTGCCCTCAACCCCAAAGACTACATCAAATTCCAGGGCTGGTTTAATGAGCTAGTGTAGGCCATCTCCCTGCCCATTGGGCCATAACTCACCTCTGTATGAAGTTTTAGCAAAGTTCTATTATCTTTTTCACTTCGAAAATCTCCCAGAGTTGCCCATCTTATCTCTTGCTCAATTCTCATTATGAGGGACCATTCCTTGGTTTTGATACGGTGGTTTCAGTGATGGGTTTGATGTAGTGCAGCACAGCGTATCTTCAAGATGTTTCACCCCAAAACAAATACTGTGGTGACATGCTTAACCAGGTTACTGAATTAATCCATTTTTTTTTCTGGATTCACAGCGTATAGTGAATTATAAACCAAACAGGCTGAGCTTGCAAGAGAGCTAGCATGAAATCATCAACAACAACAACCCAAAAGCTAAAACACAAGTAAGTTTAACCGAAGTGCAAATGCAGCTCTTGATTTCTTGTTGCTTAAACAAGTTGTGTGGATTTTAGTATATTAGCAGCTCGTTTCAAGTCCTTACCAACCATTTTTTTTTCTGAATGCTTACTGCACGCGGGAGAACACTACATCATTTGAACAACTATTGCTTAGTGACAAGAAATGACTAAAGCTATCGAGTTATCATGGTGCTTTTGAGATGATGCTATTTCATGGAACACAAAACACTGAAAGGGCATCACTGAATGGGAATACATGGGAAAGGGCGAGTCAAAAAGCCCACACTTCTTATTAAGTAGGTAGCAATGAAAACTATTAACATACATTCCCTCGGCTCGGCTACATTGCACGTAAGCATCCCAGACAGTACGTCATGCTGTATGAAAATCTGTTTTTCAGGTGTCAGGATTTATTCATGGAGCCCCAGGTATTCATTCTTCTGGGAGAAGAGATTTTCTTGGATTTAGATTGGACAATTCTGCCTTTGATCCAGTGGATCAATTTAACTCAGGGCTGAAACCGATGATGCTGCCTAGTTTGGGTGATGAAACGACTTCAAGAAAATATCCAAGCTCAGAAAGCAGCAGGGACCCCTCATTTCAACATCGAGCTACAAATATTCTGCTTTGTTGGATCAATTTAACTCAATACCATGAAATGGACAACACTACAAATTTGTATAAAAAGTTGTTCCTGAGCTGTAAGCAAAATAGTTGTGGTTCTCCATTCAGTCCTCCTTAGCGAAGGCCTCCACAGTTGCTGGGGATTGACAAATGGACCCACAGTATTCCAAAGACAGCTTTACATATGAACAGGCGCTGTACAGGTGGTCCTTGATTTACAACCACAACTGAGCTCAAAAATTATGTGGCTAAGTGAGACAGCTGTTAAGTGAGTTTTGCCCCATTTTACGATATTTCTTTAGCAAGCAAGTGAATCGGTGCCTTTGTTAAATCAGTAACACAGTGTTTATGTCAGTGTTTCTCAACCTTGGCGACTTTAAGTCCTGTGGACTTCAACTCCCAGAATCCCCCAGCCAGCACAGCTGTGCTGGCTGGGGGATTCTGGGAGTTGAAGTCCACAGGACTTAAAGTCGCCAAGGTTGAGAAACACTGGTTTATGTGAATCTGGTTTCCGTGTTGACTTTGCTTGTCAGAAGGTTGCAAAAAATGATCATATGATGCCAGGACACTACATAAATACAAGCCCAGTTTGTTTGACAAGCTAAATTTTGATCACATGACCCTGGGAATGCTGTAATGGTTGTAAGTATGAAAAATAGTCATAAGTCACTTTTCTCGGTGATGTATTTTTGAGCGGTCAGTAAATGGACTGTCGCAGGTCGAGGACTACCTATAGCTGAACTGCACTGCCTTGTCCTAACTTCGGAGCAATTGCTTCAGCGAGAAACTCATTGTGGGGTTTCCACCTGTGTCAAAGCAGTGATGGGGCAACTGAATTCCTCTTTTTAAGTCTCTTTCCTACAATTTGTCATGTCTATTTTAAAGAAAGAAATGGAGCACTTGAGAAGAAGAAGAAGTTTTTGCAGCAAAGAGCAGCTGAGGAACAGAGTTATATCCAGGGTGATAGCTGGCAATATAAATAATTCTTCCATGTTTAGTTCAAAGTACATTTGTCTGAAGAAAGTCGGATGGCAGCTATTAGTCCTTAGTGATTGACAGCGGCTTGGTAGCCCAAGCCTTTGAAATAGAGGTTTGCTGAATCTCTTCATCCTTTCAACAAATCTCAGGCTATAAACTTTTTTTTCTCCCTCATCGGACGTGCATTTATATTTAGACCTTCTGCAGGTATGTCAAAAGCAGACTCAAGGATCCAGGTATGAAGAACGAGCATCTCAGTAACGGAGCTTAAAATGAAGCTTTGGGGTTTTTTAGGCTATAACCTTAATTCTTTCTCCCTCTGGAAGCAGAGTCGCTGGGGAAAGCCACAATTTAAACAGCGACAACCCAAAAAGGCAAATTAGAGAAATGATAGAATAATAGGTAAAGGTTTCCCTTGCAAATATGTGCTAGTCATTCCTGACTCTAGGGGGCAGTGTTCATCTCCGTTTCAAAGCCAAAGATCCAGCGCTGTCTGAAGACGTCTCCGTGGTCATGTGGCCGGCATGACTAAATGCCAAAGGAGCACGGAACGCTGTTATCTTCCCACCAAAGGTGGTTCCTATTTTTCTACTTGCATTTTCACATGCTTTCGAACTGCTAGGTTGGCAGAAGCTGGGATGAGTCACGGGAGCTCACTCCATTATGCAGCGCTAGGGATTCGAACTGCCGAACTGCCGACCTTTCTGATTGACAAGCTCAGCGTCTTAGCCACTGAGCCACCTAGAATAATAGAATAATATCTGACCATTAACATCCGATTAGAGTGCCCACCTTCAGCACAAAAGCCCCCGTTTGGCTTTACACCAGCATGAATGCCGTTTTCCTACAAATGCTTAAAAAATGAAGCTAGTAAAATAAAAAATAAAAAAGGATTCTGAATATCAAATAAATTGCTTCACCAAGGGAAAGTGGCCTTGCTGCTGATATTTAAAAATCACCGAAAGAGCCACCTCCCCACCTCCCCCTTTTGAAATGGGAAATGTCTGCTGGATCTGAAGATGTAAGAACAATTAAACTGCAGCGCGAAGAGCATTTTCTCCCAAATGGATATATTTAGCAGCTGTCTTTCACAGCCAGTGATTTATCTGTCTGCCCAGCTGCCCAGCTTTGCCTTTTAGGGCTGACTGCAGAAGCTGGGTAAGGTTTGCCAGCAGACACCGCTTTGAATTAAGCCAAAGCGAGACTTCCTGCGTGCACACAACATGCTCTTCCTTTCAAAATACAACTTCTGGATAGCGTTGGAAGAAAGAAATCCAGGTCCAGTTCCAAGTCAGGAATAAAATGGAGGCTGATTGGAAAGAAAGGTTCTGATTATTGGTGAACAGAACCAAGAGAGAAAGAGAGAGAGAGAGAGAGAGAGAAAGAGAGAGAGAGAGAGAGAGAGAGAGAGAGAGAGAGAGAGAGAGAGAGAGAGAGAGAGAGAGAGATATTGAGATTGAGATTTCTCCTTTCATTTCTCCTTTAGGGGAAATATTCAACCCTGCTTTTTTTTTAATATTCTCCAAAATATTTCATTATTTAAGAGGGTGGGTGAGTGCTGACTTTCTACAATGACACAATCAGACAACGTTGAACATTCGGTGTTATGACATCCAATGTAAATCTCTGCACCTCTCTTAATAATATGCAGGTATAAATTCAGTTGATTCCTGGCTTTTGCCCTTTCCAAAAGGCCTGGACCCAGTTTTGAATTCAAAATGAAACATATTTAGAAGTGCTTCTTTTAAAAAACATGTGCCTGAATAAGATTGGATTTTTTTAAAAAAAACATTCAGATTGCCTACCATCTTCGCTCATTAGTCTCTTCATCTTAGTTCATTTAACCTCCATAATATTTTGGGGTTTTTTTTTTCTTTCTTTCATTGTATTGTCATTATTCATGCAGACTTTTTATTATTATTTTACATTTCACTCTTTTAATAATTAAATAATAAGAGGAATGAAAATTCTTTGTCGACAAGGTGGGGGGGGTGTTAATTCCTTAATTCCCCCCCCCAAAAAATGGGTAAAGTGAGGGTTGTTTTTCTTTAACAAAAATCTCTTTAGGCAATGAAAGGTTTAATTAAGCTATTAGGCAGTTATTAATTGATTGCAAAGCTAGCAACCCACCACAAGGCATACATTTCACTTGGCACAGATGCTGCTGCCTGGAACAGCTGCATTTAAACACAGCTGGTGTTGGAGGGTTCGGGGAAACTGGCATAATCAACCATTCTGAATGGGCAGCCATGCTAAGCAGAAGGCAGCTCACTCAAATGGGGTCCCACAGGAGAGAATACCTGTAGCTCAGGGTTGAACTGTGGGGTGCTATCACCAGGTAATCTCATCAGCACTAGAAGGAAGTGGGGTTTGTTCTAATGATGTTACCTAGTTTGGTAACATTTGAAACATCTTCAAGAAAACCATCAAGCTCAGAAGGCACCAAGGACCCCACAATTCCCATAGAATCCTGGAGATCCTGGGACCAATTAGATTCCTTGCTATGGTCTTCAAAGGATCAAGGACTTATTATAATAAAAATTTCAAGGACAATGAACAGGCAATTGCTTATTTCATGACCTTGTTCATTTGCAGCTTTTACAGCACAATATAATGACTACTTTGATTTGGTAGGAATGCAGTCCAGCGACCCAGCACTGCCCACAACAGAATTTCCTGGTTTTCCTATACATTCCTTCTCCTTCTATTGGAGCTGGTTATATTTTAATCCCACAGGTTCCGTTACTGTTACAGTGAAGTGAGAAAAAGTAACTTTAACTTTAACTTTTAATAGATTTATATGCCGCCCAATCCCGTAGGACTCCGGGCGGCTTATAGAAAAAGTTAATATCAGGAGATTAAAATAAGAACAATTATAAGAACAAATAACAATTTAAAAAGAAACAGTTTAAAAACAACGCACCATACGCTCAGTCTAGGTGGGGCTGGACCTCATTCCTGGAGTCAACAGCCCCAGGTCTGTTGGAACAGCCAGGTTTTAGTGGCTTTTCGGAAGGCCAAGAGAGTGGGGAGGGTCCAGATCTCTACGGGTAGGTCGTTCCACAGGGTCGGAGCAGCTACAGAGAAGGCCCTCCTCCGAGGAGCCGCCAGCCGGCATTATCAGGTCGACGGCACCTGGAGAAGGCCCAACCTGTGAGATCTTATCGGCCGTTGGGAGGTTTGTGGCAGGAAGCGGTCTCTCAGATATCCAGGTCCTAGGCCATGTAGGGCTTTAAAGGTGATGACCAGCACATTGAAGTGTGTCCGGAGACCGATTGGAAGCCAGTGCAGCTCGCGGAGGATCGGTGTAATATGGGTGTATCTAGGTACACCCATAATCGCTCGCGCGGCTGCGTTCTGGACTAACTGTAGTATGGTGAGGGGAAAAAAATACTAAACCATCAAGGAGGAAGATCAGATAATATGATACAAAAGTGAGCTTTTGGTCATGGTGACATCTTTCATTGCACTTTAGTTGACTTTCTCTCTCTCTCAAAAACCCCTTTGTTGGAGCGTAGTATTTAAAAAGTTCTGAAAGGCGTAAGCAAAAGAAAGGAAGCTCAGCTGAAAAAGCAAGGGATTTAATTGTAGATGTCGGTTTCTTAGGAATGGTTATCTCAGCTTTCATATTTAAGATTTAAGATTTAAGATTTAGTTTATTTGTACGCCGCCCTTCTCCGGGAGGGACTCAGGGCGGCGAACAACTCAAAAGGGGAAAAAGGGAACATAAAACACAATACACGTGATTAAAATAAACAAGAATCATACAACCATACAAGTCGAGAGGGGAGGGGAACTCATCAACCCCAGGTCTGCCGGCACAGCCAGGTTTTGACGGCTTTCCGGAAGGCCTGGAGAGAGGTGAGTGTCCGAATCTCCGCGGGGAGTTCATTCCAAAGGGCTGGAGCTGCTACAGAGAAGGCCCTCCCCCGGGTGGTAGCCAGGTGGCATTGGCTGGTGGACGGAACCCGGAGGAGGCCGACCCTGTGAGATCTAACGGGTCTATGGGAGGTAATTGACAGCAGGCGATCTCTCAAGTACCAAGTATTTCCATAGTAAAACCTGAAAGTGCATTAACTCAGTCGAGAGGAAAAGATCATTTTAATTCAGCCTTTTGCTCAAGTTTCCAATGGAAAGAATCCATGGGCTAAGACTTTGCAGTTCAGATGCTGGATGGCTCAATGCCTGTTTAGTGGGTGGGCTGACTTACTGAAGTCTTCTTTAGCTTTAGAATTGGCCCGGTCTGTCTGAATTTTACACAGTTTCACTTGAGGAAAGTGAGCTGCAGACAAAAAGAAAGTTTGGAACACATTTCACCTTAGGCTGGAAACTGGGCTCTGAGTCATATGCTCTGTTTGATGATCTCAAAGCAAGCTTCTCCGTTCTGCCCTGGGAATCTTCTTTATGACTCAGCAATCTTGATCATCTTCAGCTAGATGCCTTCCATCCCAAACCTTCCATGTTGGTTGAATGCTTTAGATGTTCTCCATGGAGAAATTTACCACAAAACTTAGTGGGGTGCTTGGAATGTTTTTATCTCATCCGCTCCTTATTCTTTTATTTCCAGCTTCATCTTTATCTTCCAATATCCCTCAACAAGTATATATATTTGACCAGAAATGTTGGTATTGCATGCTGATTATTTATAAGTTCATGACTTTTTAAACAGAACGTTGGATTGATTCTACAAGCTGCTAGAAACAGTAAGTGGGAAGAATCAACCTGTTGCTAGAAATAATACAGGGTTTCTAAACTGATTTTAATATAGGCATGATGGTTTGAATTGATGAGAGAAATGTCTTTCTGGGTTCAGCTCCAAGTGGGGAAAAAGACACTGGAGAGATGGAGGCTGCTTGGAAAGATGGTTTATTGTTGGACAGGGTCGCATGGCTTGAGCCCTGAACAGAAAAAGTGATCACATGCTTCAACGTTGGTGGAGAAGAAGAGAAGGGCTGAGGGAGGGCCTTGCTAGGCTTCTTATAACCTGTTCAGTCCCACCTCTCTGTTTCCTGTTCCTGTGTAAGAAATGTTTGGTTGTCAGACTCCCATGGGGCCATGCAGGGGCTACTCTCTAGGCTGTGTTCTGAATCCAGGTATGGATGAGTTCTCAGATGCCATGTGGTCAGTTGAGTAAAGGGCCAATATTATCATGCCTTTACTCCCATCCCCCCTGGGGCTGCAGTGGAGAAGTCTTTATTATGTAAAAGGGACTAGCCTGGCTGTCTTAATGGCCTATTAACAGTGGGGATGGGCAGGAAGCTACAGGCAACTATTCTGTCTTTTAAAACATGTTTCTTTTCACATACAGAGAAATATTCTGCCTTTTCAATATTTCCTAGGATATTTCATTTTTCTGGGAGAGGGCTGGATGATAACTTCCCACAGAATATATAGGCAATACTGTGCATTCTCAATGTTATTTTTATATCACATACATCAATGGTCTGTATTGTGGGCTTCCTCTGTGAGAGATTATAATAAGAAAAAAAATGCATGTTTTTCAAGCCACACAATCCTCACAAAAGTGGGAATTTTTACATGCCCTCCACTCAGCTGCTGGCCTGTCACGTTGCCCAAGTTAATGTGGATTCTGTAAGTTGGAAGTCAATTGAATTGCGGAGTTTTCATTCTTTTTTGTGATTTTTATGCAGCACTTTCCCGACACCTCAACATTTCAAGGGGTCCTCCAGGCTAAAAAAAAGGTTGAGAAAAGCTGCTCTGAGTTATATTTTTGCCTCCCAAAAATAGAGAGAGGAAACTGTCCCCAGGCAAGTTAAAACTCTTGACTTACCCCAGGCTGGTTGGATGCTTCTAAGCTTTCCTGTCAAAACACCTCGCTCTCACTCCAGCACTGAGAAGAAGTAAAAATAGAAAGTTCCCATCAGTTTGCCACCAGGAGGAAGGAAGCATCTCTGACAGCTGCTATGAAATGTCCATCATTGCATAATAAATCCAAGGTGGATAATGTTAATATCACCCTAAAGGTGCTTTTCTAAAAGACAATTGGAATTTCTTGTCCCGTCCCCCCCTGAAAATGTTTTATTTTCAAGGACAAAATTGAGAAAGTCCAGTTGTCTTTTGGAAAAGCACCTTTGGGGACAACCATGACCTGGATGATTGAGATTCTCCACAGACATTCATATCCACCTTGTCAGATCCTCTCCATTAGATAATTAGGAAAGAAGACCACGAGACTCCATGAGTAGAAATCAAGTGTAGAAATCGGTGGGCATGGCCAACTCAATGTCACTCACATGGAGGGGCACCTCACCTGGCTTCTCCTTCCAGCGAGTCCGTGCCTAATCTTGCATATTATGGTGGGATAGGAAGCTTTTTCAAAGTCATCTTCCCCTTAGTAAAAGGGGGAGTGTACTTTTACTAATTATAAATGATTAAAGGCATAGCGAAGCGAAGTCTGATTATTTAGGCGCGAAAGCGATTGATATATACAATAACCCATTCCCCACCCCTTGGCATCACAGCTACAGTCCAATCATAATTCTCCCAAGTGTCAGGTGTGAGATAACTTCAAAAGGCATCATGAAGATGGAATGTCGGTGCCGTTAGTCCTGGCGGGAATCTCCTACGCATGCGTAGTCCGACAGGCAGCTGAGCTCCAGAACCTTCCTCCAGCACAATTAGTAACCCCTCCCAAATACCATGCCCTTCCTCCCTGTTTCATGGCAGCCGAAGCAACAGCAAAGCAGAGGCTGACACACCTTCACTTTGATCAGATCACTCTCTGATATCCTTTGGCTCGGGAATATTCTTCCTACCCATAAAGATAACATTTATTAGAAGCGTTTCAGATGATGCTTGGGATTATACCCCTGAATCTGATCACCTGTTTGTCTTCAAAGCCCTGGTAGATTCTTGGAATGAGTCTTTGACTAGGCAGCCTTTCTCTAGTTATTGATCCTGAGTCAGTCAGTTCTTTGGTTTTCAAGGAACTCCAGGTGATGGAATGTCAGAAGAGATGCCAGGACTGGAGGAAGACAAAGAGTGAATCCAGACAAGTTACACATATAGTACAAACCCACTTTAGGGATTGCATTGTGGCACTAAGGGTGGCAAAGGTAGGGCATTCTTTTCTCCACCCTATCATATCTACTGATTGCGGATGAGTGTCCCTCCCTCGCCGCCCTGAGTCCCTCCCATAGAAGGGCGGCATACAAATAATAAAATTCAAATTCAAATTCAATTCAGTTTTCCTTTTTCTATTGGACCACTGTGAACATGTTCTCGGCATCTAGTGAATAAGAGCACTCAGATTTGCTTGGACTATACAGATCCAGATTTAGCGACAGAGGCAAGGTCTGGCTTGGTTATGTGGGAGGCAGAGAATAGATGGGGGCAGTCAGAGGTGATATTTACCAGTTCTCTGAACCACTCAAAATTTCTGCTACCAGTTCTCTGGAACTGGTCCGAACTTGCTGAATACCATCTCTGCTTTGTTACCTCAGTGTGGGACTATGAGATATGTTGCAATGTGTGGCTACCAATGAAGACAAAACAGAAGCTACAGCTGGTCCAGGATGCACAAGAATAATGAGGTGCCAGACCTCGCACAGCAAAGGAACGGCCTATATCCTATAGTGTCTAGCTCTCCTATTAGTACCAACAGGGCTGATCTACTCAATGTCCCAATATTGGACTCTGCCAGTATACTTGCCTGTTATGGTCCAGCAAGAGCCATTGGAGCTGCCACCAGACTCCGACAGCGAGGGGCCCTCTGGAGGATGTGGAGGACCCTAGACAGGGTTCCGACTCTGAGCAGGGCACAGAGAGGCTGGTTGGCCACCACGAGGCACCCGAGCCTTGGACCAGTGGGGAGGAGACAAGGGAGAGTGAGCCGGAAGCCAGTAGTGAGTTGTTCCTGGATGCATGCCATCGAAGAGCTAATAGGCATCAGAAACAATTACGCAATTACAGGAGGTGATTGCGCTCAGCTGGTGGTCATTAGGCTCCTCTCCAGACTATAAAAAGCTACTTGTGCACACGACCCTCTTTGCAGAAGTCAACACAGAATCGAATGTCGGAGAACTTTGTATGAGCTTGGCAGGCTGGATTGCTGCCAAGCCTTATCTGTGTTTATTGTTGCCCAAGCTTGTCTGTGCTGGTTTGCTGCCAAGGACCTGTCTGTCTGTTAATTAAATGCCGTAATTTATCTCTGATTCAGAGTGTGCTTTGGTGTGGAACGAGGGGGGGGGGGTCAGAACACTTGCCTTATGGAACAACATCTCTCTAGACATCTCCGTTGTACTTTGTCTGCCTTCAGGCATCTTTTTAGCAATCCACTGTTTTTCTAGGCATGGAGGCAAATGGCTTTGTGGGGGGGGGGGTCCCCTTTCAGTGATATGTGAACTGGAGGAATATTTGATGTGATTCACTTCCTGCTGCACTTTTTTCTCTCCCAGCTCCCACCCATCTTTATTGTACTTTCAAAATCGTTCGGGGGGGGGGGGGGCTAGGTAGCTTAGAAACATGGCAATTAAATTAAATTATGTATATTATTAGCGGGGGGGGGAATCCTGCTGGCGCCAAATTAAGAGATGGGAAGAGGGTTGGAGAGGTTGAGACTCAGCCTGGTCCTCAGTTGAAGACCTGGCTCACATTCCTATATTTACTTAGTTAAAAAACAGAAGATAAAAACAGATACAAGCAAATGTAAAGTGTGATATAAGATATAAAATATGAAAAATAAATCAAAAAGAAAGAAATCAAGAAGAAAGCTAAAGGGGCAAGAAAAGAAAAGGGATACAAAAAATGGCTTCCAAACTTTTTTAACAATAGTCATAAATACAATTATAAATTTACTTCTTAGCCTATGCCCTATAGATACATCATAATCCTCTTCTTTCTATATACCCTGCCCTATCATGAAAATCATACTTTTTTTCTCTTTTGCAAAACAGATAATTTGGGGTAATGTTTAAGATTTTAGGCTAGAAACCAGGAGCAGAGGAGTTCTAGTCATGAAAGCCGGCTGGGTGACTTTGGGCTAATCATTCTCCCTCAGCCCAACCCACCTCACAGGATTGTTTCATGGGGAAAGAAGAGGAGGAAGAAACTATTTATAAAAATAATAAAGGCAGGTTAGTAAATAATAATAATAATAATCTAAAAATTGTCCCTAAAGGGATTCCAATCATCAATGAAGGTATACATGCATACATGCTATCAAAGAAGTCAATTTGATCATCTCAGTAAGTTCCATAATCCTCCTCGATCATTCCTCCATTGTGGGTAATCTTTCTGAATATTTCATTGGGTTGAGGCTGGATCTTTCAATCTTTGTAAACACAAAATCTGTCCAATGTTGTGCTTTCACTATGTTTTTCTGCTTCAGTAACTGTTCATTTGGAAGTAGGAAAACAGTTCTCAAGGTGTCAGATTGAGTGATAATAGTAATAAGATCCAATTTTTCCCCGTAGGAATTTGGATGACCTTCACATAAATCCAGGGGGAAGTTTTTTCTTTGTTTACCTGGCAGGCAATGTTATGGGCTGGATAAAAATGCTCTGGCTTGTACAGAGTCCTTCTATGTTTCTGGGAGAAGAAAGGAGGACATAGTGATGAGAAAAACACTGGCACGTCATAGTGACTGTCAGACTTTCTTGGCCTTTAGAGGGTTTTATATAGAAGACTCCTGATGCATTAGCACTATTGTTGACTTCTGGAAGTAGGCCATTCTAAGGTTAAAACAAGAAGATAAGCTCACCATCTCATTTCAGAAATGGAAAGATTTACCGAGGAGGCAACCGTTGAGCCATAGATTTGACTTCATGATTAATGATTTTAGTGCAATTGGAAATTTCTGTCATCCTTCAATGCCAAAAATAAGTTTACTAGATTTCACATCTGACTTAGTTCCTATATATTCTGGAGCTAATAGGACAACATAGGTCGGAAGAATCTCTCTCTGTCTCTGTCTCTCTCTATAAGATTAGCTAGATGGATGCCACAAATACTTAATTAATCTGAGAATGAAAAGTTGCACTTCTGATTCCCTGGCTTTCAAAACAGGTACATGAGGAGACAGGAAGAGAAGGAAAATTCTTTTTTATCTTATGGAACGATTTCAATATGCCCCTGGATGATAAGGGCAATTCTCTCTTTTTCCTTTTGGGAAACAAAACAATAGCAATAAAGGTAGAAGGAGTTTGCTACCATCCACTTGTAATCCTCCGAAATGAGCTCATCAACTCACATCCTTTAAGTTTAAAGAGATGCTTGCATTGTCTGAAAACATAAGGAATATTTTGCTCTTAATTGGTAACAGCAGATATTAAAATAGTTGCGGGGGGGGGGAGGAAAATGCACTGGAAAAGTTTTTTTTAAAATAAAGGGTGAAAGATTTATACAATCTAAAGAGAGGTTGGCTTTATTTTTTAATGTAGAGAGGAGAAGAGGATACATGTGCAGATCAAAGTAGGATTTCCAAGAAGTCCTGCATTAAAAAAAAACAGGTGTTTCTCTGCCCAGGACAATTAATGCATGCATTAAAATAGCCATTTTAGACATTTAATAAATGAAGTCAAAATCCTGTCTTCATTGAATCTTCAGAATGTTATCAGAAAAATCCTCCTGAAAGCTAAATGTCCAGATTCACTTCCGAGAGAAGCCATGGCAGAATTCTTTTTTTAAGAAGGAAAAGTGACATCCAGACAATATATACTTTATTGTTTCCATAATATAAATTCATATACAATACAAACGTAACTTCAATTTATTTTGTTCTGTTTTAATTACCAATTCCAATATATCTAATCATTCATCACTTCATTAGCTATAGAATAAATACGGAATAAAACCTTACTGGTTTTGTTTGGGATCATGCCACTCCATCTGGAACAACAGAGGGAAAGTGCTCATAATCTGGCCCCAGATCCAGAGCCAATAACTCTGTTTCTTTCCATCCAAAGCTGCCCAATCTTTATATCATCACTTGAGTGGATTGGACTGAAGAGATAAAGCTTAGGTGAGGTGTCATTAGTCAGGTTCACCCTTGCCACACTCCAACGATGCTCTATGTATCCTTCAACCATGTAATCTCATTCAGCTCTAAATGAAGGGGAGATTAGAAGTCTATGGGAGGAGAGAGGCTGCAGAGGCACAATCGGTTCCTATTGCCCTCCCATTGCCCTCTTATCCCAGATGTAAACCAGAATTTTGATTGGGTGATTCAGTAGACCACCAGGAGCTTCCTCAACATTCCTCTGGAACCCATTTGGGTCCAATTGTTCCCTGGGGTGGGCTATTGTTAGATATAGAACAACGTCTATATCTTTGATAGAGAGTGATGTGACCATAAGACGGGAACAATAGACATCTCCCCAACTTCAGATGATATTGCCATTGCTCTGACAAGAAAATCTGATCAGGTGTATGACTATCATCACGTGTTGGGCCCTGAATGACCCAGTTTAGTCCCATGGGCATCATGGTGTCCATAATGCTGAGAGGCATTAGACCTGCCTCCAGGGAAATTAGGTTGAAGTCCCCAAGAACCAAAAACTCAGGAATTCCAATTCCAGCCGTGGAATCCAGGAGCTCATGAAGACAGCAATAGCAATAGTTAGACTTATATACCGCTTCATAGGGCTTTCAGCCCTCTCTAAGCGGTTTACAGAGTCAGCATATCGCCCCCAACAACAATCCGGGTCCTCATTTTACCCACCTCGGAAGGATGGAAGGCTACTTCAGCTGACTGCAGTTCTGCAGTTCGGCTGTTCAAATCTCACCGGCTCAGGGTTGACTCAGCCTTCCATCCTTCCGAGGTGGGTGAAATGAGCACCTGGATTGTTGTTGGGGGCAATATGCTGACTCTGTAAACTGCTTAGAGAGGGCTGAAAGCCCTATGAAGCGGTATATAAGTCTAACTGCTATTGCTATTTTCTTTTTCACCCGGAGTACTAATGTGTCTCTATCTTATTACTATCACTTTATTTTGCTATTTATTGATGGAATGAGTCAATTTGTAATGGCTGCCTATCTCAACAGCTGACTCTGTGCAGCAAACAACATTTGGAAAGGAAAACAATTGAGAGAATCCCCAAATGTGAGAGGTAAAATACCTCTCTTTTGTTCTATTTTTAGATATGTCTATTTCCAATTTGATAGAAACAGCTACCCACTCTTCAGCAGTTCCTACACCTGGGAGGACAATGTGGGAAGCTTAGTAACACAAATGACTCCAGGACCAGAGAGATGATAGAGTAGATTTTGGCCTAACATCTTCTGAATCCTAGAATAGACAAAAGAATATGCTATAGCATTTCTCCTCTCGTTGGTATTGGACCAGTCTAGGATGCAGATTTTGCATTATCTTGCTACAGAGAGTGCTGCAATCCAAAATACAGCCTCTTTTTTTGTATGTCACTGTGCCAACTTAGCCAATTGTGGCTAATTCCACTAACTAAAAATTGATTGAATCTTGGTTTAGTCAATCTATTTCCCTTGTTATTGTTGGCTGCTGTTTTTTTTTTAACTCCGCACAACTGAGAATCAGCTCTTATTTTTCCAAGTTTGGCAGAATGCTCTGGAGGACTCCGATTGGGATCGGGGGACGGCATCTGGCCCAAGGATTGTGCTCTGCTCCTGCTGGCTGAATGGGCTGCACGGGAACAGCTGTCATTGTGAAAACGGGAGAAAATGTTTCATTAAATGAGAGTTCAGAGAGTTAAACAGGCCTTATGTTGCCTACAGAAATAGAAACGGGCCTTTTATGCTCGCAAAACTACAAGTTTGCAGCAACGTTCTGGTTTTCACACGCGATAAAAAGAATCACCCTAATCATTGGGGTGTAACTTTTTGAGGTATCTTTCCACGTCAGAGAGATTTGTGTGCCTAATTCTTCACAGTTGAGTAAGCATGCTAATAGTGGGCTGCTATCAATACGTTTGTGTGAGAAGACATGAGGTCAGATCCCATTCTTATCCTTGCTGGGGAAAATGATACTGGCCGCCTTTCCCTTCTATTACATACTTTAAGGCAGTGTTTCTCAACCTTGGCAACTTGAAGATGTCCGGACTTCAACTCCCAGAATTCCCCAGCCAGCGAATGCTGGCTGGGGAATTCTGGGAGTTGAAGTCCAGACATCTTCAAGTTGCCAAGGTTGAGAAACACTGTTTTAAGGTTACCCCTGGAATGCTGAACTTCTGGTTTGAGATAGCAATCCTATCTCCTTCCCCCTATCTCCTTTCTGTGACACAAGTAAGCAGTCCAGATACCCAGCTGCTCTAGGGAAGACCTAGCTACAGTGCATATGGGAAGTCTACACACCCCAGGTTTTTAAGATGTGAAAAAACCAGACCAAATAAATCACTTCAGAATTCTTTCCACCTTTCCACCTTTAATATAACAATTAAGCTGCATAATTCAATTGGAAAACAAATGAAGTATTTTATGGGGGAAATAGCAATAAATAACCAGAATAATGTAGCTGCATGAGTTTGCACACCCTTAAACTAATACTTGGTTGAATTATCTTTTGATTTTGATGACAGCATTCAGTCTTTTTTGGGGGGGAGTGGTGTGGTGGCCTAAAGGTGGAGCTCTCACCTCACCATCAGGAGGCTGTGAGTTCAATCCTAAATATAGGCAGATATTTCTCTTTCTGAGCACAATGAGAATATATTTGCTGAACAAAACTCCGCATTGGCGACAGGAAGGTCATCATCCATTCAGTTGTCTAACTCCACTCCCCAAGGGATTAAGGGGTTGTTAAAAGATGGTGCTTCAGTCTTTTGGGGTAGGAACATAGTCCGTGGAGTACAGCTTGTCTTGGGAGTCTTTATCCATTCTCCCTTGAACAAGTGCTCCGAATCTGTCAGATTGAGAGTCCATCTCCTATGCATATTCCTCTTCAGATTTCCAACTGGATTCAGGTCTGGGCTCTGGCATTCCAAAACGTTGATCTTCTGGTGAACCCATTCTTTTGTTAATTTGGAAGTATGCTTTGGGTTGTTGCCATGTCAAAAGGTGAAATCCCTCTTCATCTTCAGCATTTTGGCAAAAACCGGAAGGTTTCAGGCCAACATTCTATTTGAAACTATTTATAATTCTCTCTTCTTTGACTAAAGCCCCAGTTCCAGCTGATGAAAAACTACCTCAAAGCACTATGCTTCACTGTAGGTATGGTGATGAGGTTTTGTTCTTGCGCCAAACATATTGTTTGGAATTATGCCCCAAAAATTAAACTATGGTCTCATTAGACCATAACACATTTCCTCACGTGCTTTTTTCAGACTTGATGTAGGTGTTTGCAAAATATAATCAGAGTTGGATGTTTTTGAGAGACCGCCTATTGCCAATTACCTCCACTAGACCAATTAGATCCCACAGACTAGGCCTCCTCCGAATTCCATCAGCCGCCCAGTGCCGACTGGCGACTACCCGGAGGAGAGCCTTCTCTGTGGCTGCTCCGACCCTCTGGAACGAACTCCCCGTGGAGATTCGAACCCTCACCACCCTCCAGGCCTTCCGCATAGCCCTTAAAACCTGGCTGTTCCGACAGGCCTGGGGCTAAAGACTCGCTGCCCCACTTCGAATGGTATGATTGTTGTGTTTTTTAACCATGTTTTATGTTTTTTGTAACTTTGTTTGTTTTTCCCTCCCTTTGAGTTGTGAGCCGCCCTGAGTCCCTTTAGGGAAAAGGGCAGCATACAAATAAATTAAAATGAAATGAAAAATGAAATTTTTCTTCTTCTTTTTCATCAATTTTGGTTCTTGGCAATGTCACTGTTGTGCCATATTTTCTTCACTCGTTTGTTTGTTTGTTTGTTTGTTTGTTTATTATTTATTTATTTATTTATTTATTTATTTATTTATTTATTTAATATATTTATATGCCACCCAATCCCGAATGACTCCGGGCAGCTTACAAAAATATAAGGGAAAAAAACACATAACGATAAAAGAAAACAGTTTAAAAACAGCAACGTTTATGACTCTCTTCAATGTGTTCCATGGTATATCCAATGTTTTTGTGTTGTTTTTTTTTTACTCTTCTCCTGGCTCATACCTTCCAATAATGACATCCTTTCGATGCTTTGCAAGTTCTTCACAGACCTTGGCAATTTAAGGGGCAACTGAGTAAATGTCAGAAAAATCCTAGAAGAAAAGATGAACTTTATGCTTAGGCAACCACATTATTGTATATTTTTTACTGTTATTTTTTTTCCCCTCTGAAAGATTTCAGTTTGTTTTTCAAATCAGTTTTACAACTTACAGGTTATATTACAGGTGTAAAAAATTCTGAAGCTATTTATTACCTCCACTAGGCCAATAAGATCCCACAGACTAGGCCTCCTCCGAATTCCATCAGCCGGCCAGTGTCGACTGGCGACTACCCGGAGGAGAGCCTTCTCTGTGGCTGCTCCGACCCTCTGGAATGAGCTCCCCGTGGAGATTCGAACCCTCACCACCCTCCAGGCCTTCCGCAAAGCCCTTAAAACCTGGCTGTTCCGACAGGCCTGGGGCTAAAGAGCTTTTGCCCCCCCCTCGAATGGTATGACTGTCGTGTGTTTTAAATTATGTATTGTTTTGTGTTGTTTTAATTTTTTGTTTGTATCCCCCTCCCTTAGTTGAGTTGTGAGCCGCCCTGAGTCCCCTTCGGGGGAAAAGGGCGGCATATAAATAAAATAAACATACAAACAAAAAATAAACATTTATCTTCGTCTGATTTCTGTACATCTCAAAAACCTGACATTTTAACAGGTTTTATATATCCACTATAGATTCTTCCTAGCTAATTATCTATCCAGTCATAATCTTCATGCTGGCATATAGAAACAGGATATTCTAGAACTGAAAATATTATAGGATATTAAGATCATAAAATAAAAACACACCTTAAAACATACCCACATCATGTCAATATCGGAGTTTTAAGTTTCAAAGATGCTAAACAAGTCATGTAGTGAGCAAAAGACTAATGAGCATGTCTTTGAAATTAGAGTTCCTGGCAATCTTTGTATTGCTTTCCCCCCCATTCCATTTTCTTTTATTTGCAATAGTTGAAATATATGCCTCCCTCTTGATTAATTTATTTTCTAATTTGTGCAGCTTTAATCATAATTCTTCTGTTGTGAGCATTGCCAGTTGTGTAAAATCTCTCGAGGGATACATTTGTGAGCTATGTTTTGTTATGGAATTAGCAGGTGCAGCCAGGAAAGGAAAATACTTCACTAACTCTTTTTTTTCCCCAAAAGTTTGCAGGCTATTGTCTTGTTTTCATTTGGTTGATAATGGATGGTGGCAGTGACAGAGCAGAGAGGTTTTCTGAGATAGTGAACAAGTAGATATTGTTCCCGAAACACAAAGGTATCAATTATTTGAAAATATTTTTATTCAATTCAATGAGAATCAGCCATGTGTGACTCACTTAAAAAATCTGCATTGTATCACCTGCAATCTAACCACTGCTAGGAATAAATAATTATAGGTTTTCTAACAATGTTACAGAACCTCAATTATTGTCTAGCTTCTAACCAAAAAAGGTGAATATCTCTCATAGCACGATTGAAAAAAGTTATATAGTAAGTTTAAAGGTCTGTGACAACCTTTTCAGAATTATCATAAATCCTTTAACCGTTCAATCATCAACTTCATATTCTGGTGACTTGGTTCTGCAGAATCTGAAAGATAAATTTGTTAAATTTACACAGCGCAGATATAATATGATGTGAATCCTGTGAGATCATTACTCTGATTTCTGTGAGATTACCAGTGGGTTAATGAAGCAAACCGTAGATCTCTTAAGAGATCTTCAAACTTGGAGTGCTCTGTAATATGCAAAGCCCACTTTCACTTTAATAAGGTAGAAATAGGAGAATGTTAAAATCTTTATATCCACTTATGGGGCTTCCTTCACGTTTGGGAAGGAAAAATATTTAAGACAGGCAAGTGGATGATTTAAACTTTCCATGGAACTAGGAACACGATTCAAGGCAAAGAGGGAGGGCGAAGAATCCATCAGATCTTTTACCAAATTCTCTATCCTGGCAAGAGTGATACCTATTTTAAAACTTTTCAAAATTAGGATCACCCATACTGGATGTTATTCAGGAGGGAAATCTCCCCTTTCTCCAAGAATACGTGCTTAAATATCTGGTCTTAAAAGGGTTAAAGTTGAATTATCTAACATTTTTTAGGCTTCCTTAGGATTGACTAAGTGAGGAATAAGATTGATATTATACTTGCATTGCCTATATAAATCACCTTTAAAATATGCTTAGTATTGCCATTAATCAAAGAAAATACTTTACAAGTTCTGCATGGATCGCTCACAGGACACATATTTTTTTTCATTGCTTTCCCTTCATTTATCCAGCAATGGAGCAATTGTACAGATGTGCAAGAATCTGTGCATACATATCTGTGCTTTGGCCACATAGCTATATTCGGATTGTCCCCAGGGTGCATCTCTCATAGTTACCCACAAGAAGGCAATGTGAATCCTTATTCAGTATTGCTGTCCTATCAATCACACTGTGACAGACAACTCTTCTTGACTGAGTAATGTGATTCCCACTCTTCTTCTTAAATAAAAACCAGGAAGGGTTATTTTTCACTTGACGTGTCTTGGAGAATGGAAAGGCCCAAAGTCGTTAGGGAAACTTAACATTTACCCTTTCTTTCTTATTTAAAAAGATGTGGGATTTCTCTAAACAAGAAAAAAGTTGCTGATCATCAGCCATCTGTATCCAAGCGTGACCCGACAAAAGCGCGAACGCCATAAGCGCGCCGACAAAACCGCGGCGCTAAAACCGCGATGTCAAAAGCGCGTCAACAACAGCGCGCCGACAGAAGCACGATTTAAGTTAAGGTAAGGTTTAGGGTTAGGGTTAGGTTTAGGGTTAGGGTTAGGGTTAGGTTTAGGGTTAGGGTTAGGTTTAGGGTTAGGTTTTTGGTTAGGTTACAGCTTGCTTCTGTCGGCGCGCTGTTGTCGGCGCGCTTCAGGGCTCATTCGTTGCTCCTTCGTCACACGGTTTTGTCGGCGCGGTTTTGTCGGCGCGGTTTAGTGAGGCGCACTTTTGTCGTTCGCGCATTTGTGGTGGAACCGTATCCAAGTGCCTCCTGCAAGAAGAACAATAGAAACAGAAGAGCTCTATTGGAAGGGAGGGAGGGAGGGAGGGAGGGAGGAAGGGAGAGAAAAAGAAAGAAAGGAAGGAAGGAAAATATTGCTTTATCTTAGAGTCATCTGATACCCCCCCCCCCAGACACACACTTTCTAGTCTCCTGGTTTCATATTAATATAACTGCCACACCCTAATCCTCATGTGTATTCTTTTGCACAGCATGCGGTACAAATTGCAAGGAGAAATGAGGATACCGTATATACTCGAGTATAGGCCGACCCGAATATAAGCCGAGGCACCTAATTTTACCACAAAAAACTGGAAAAGTTATTGACTCGAGTATAAGCCTAGGGTGGGAAATGCAGCAGCTACCGGTAAATTTCAAAAATAAAAATAGATACCAATAATGTTTTTGAATATTTATTTCAAAGAAAAACAGTAAACTAGCGGTGTATTCAATGAAATACTTCACTCACCTCATGATGCTGATGTCCCGCTGTGATGATGATGTCCCGTGCAGCCGCGGGAGCGATGTCCCGCCTCCTATGACACACGGCACAGTGATTCCTATCATTGGATCACTGTACCAGAGCAGGTGGGACATCGCTATGTGGCTGCTTGCCATAACAAGGAGGAGGTGGGACATCGTTGCAGAGCGGCAGGAGGGGGAGGAAGGGGAATCGTAAGACAGCCCTGCATTACATTAGAACGTGAGGAGGGGGGATGGTGCGGTGCGCGCTGCGCGGCAAACTGACACAGAGGGAGGGGAAACTCACAGGGGCACTGGGCCATTCACGAGTGTCACCCAGCGGCATGGCCCCGCCCCTTTTTCTCCTCCATTTCGGGCAAATTTTTTCACTGACTCGAGTATAAGCCGAGGCGGCTTTTTTCAGCCCAAAAAGTGGGCTGAAAAACTAGGCTTATACTCGAGTATATACAGTATATATTTTTCCCAGAGTAGTAATAGATCTTTTTTTCAAGTTAAATTTGATTACATTTGCCCTACATTTTTAAAGTTGATTGGCAGAAATTCTGACAGCTGAAAGAAAAGTCGAAGATTTTTTTTTTAGCAAGAATAGACTGCCATACAATAATCTGGAAATCTAAAATTAAATATTTAATTAGAATTTTGATTTGCTTTCAAGATAGGTGGCATTGCACAGGCTATATTACAATCCTTATACTTTTTTTTTTTGTTTTGCCCCAAAAAATTACTGTATATTTTAAACAGGCCACTTTAATATTAATACATGTGTAATAGATTCAGAACTGAAAAAAAAAATCAGCTAAAGATGGTGCATTTTACAGTATTGGGAAAATTACAGGATTTTCTCTCTTTGTATCGTAAAAACATTTTTTTTTAACAATTTACCTACATTAATCAAAAAAGTACAGCATATTTAATAATTTTACAAATGTTTCATAAAAAATATATCTCTGTACAAAAAAGTTCTTTTGCACCTACTTCATGTCACATCAGCATGAGGTGAAATGGCAGAATGGAGGACGGAGGATGAAAATTAGGTGGATGGTCATAATGCCAGCTTCCCCCCTCCCCCTTCTTGAGTGACCACTTTTGTTTAGTTTACAAAATATATTACAGAAGAGAAAAAAAATTATTGCAGCTAGCCTGGAGAAAGGCAAGATGGGTAATACAAGCAGATTTAAACAGCTTTGAAGCACATTACCTTTGTTTTTTTTAAATTGTTCTGTCTTTTAGCATGTTCCTCTTTGCTTTATGATAATCAATCAGAGACTTCTTGGGGAAGAGTCAACTATAAATGCCTCATAGGGGAAAAAATGCATTACTTGCTTTGGCATGAGAATACCACAACGATTGAGGGAACTTGGCTGTGTTTTCAAGTTGCTCTGCAGCTCAAGCCCTACTCAAGCCCTACTCAAGCCCTACTCAGGTGGCACTTGAGGATCTGGGCTCTGAAAACAATGGAAGGAATGGAAGATCAAACGTGGTCAGTGCATACAATGTGACTGTAACAAAAACAGATGGAACACAAAAAACTCTTTAGAGATAGGCACAGAGGTGACCCCAAAAAACAAAATAAAAAGGGAGCCTTTCTACAAACCTATTTTTATTAGATAGATACACTGTACGTGCAAAATCGAGCCGTTTCCTGCAGTTTCCCCAGCATCAGTGGGGCCTGCAGAAAGTTTAGTATCAACTCAAATGAAATATTTCCAACCGGAATGGTTTTGCCTGCATCAGGTGAAGTGTTGGTGGACTCCTAATTGTAGCATAAACAACCTTACTGTTTTGTGGTATAATTATACTTCACTGATACATCTGAAGCTTAGTCAAGATCTTAAACAAAGACATTATAAAAGAGAAGAAAACAAGAAAGCAGAAGTATAATTCTGATTTCGTGATTCATTGTGGCCGGTGAATGCCACTCCATTAACTGGAATGCTCTCCCAATTCATTTCAATAGATCAGTGGTTCCCAAACTTGGCAACTTTAAGACTTGTGGACTTGAAGTCCACAAGTCTTAAAGTTGCCAAGTTTGGGAACCACTGCAATAGATGAAGCTCATCCAGTGGGCCTTCTCTTGTGCAGTTGACTTCAAAGCAATGAATCAGGCTCTCCACAGAGAGGAGATATTTTGCATTTATCAGCACAGGTAGATCTCTGAATCAGGACACATGCTGATAACGCTATTATAAAAATTTCCCTCTTCTTACATTTTATCTAGACTTGGTAATAGTTAGAAAAAAATCAGTTATTTCTCTCAATGCTGTATGTGTATTTTTTTTTAAATAACTTTGGTTACTTTTGCCATCAGTATAATTTTAGATAAAGTGACTACAAAGGCAGCAGTGACAGTTTGACTTTCTCCAGTGGTCGAGAAGACAAGACAGCAAGGAAGCTACACTTCAAGAAATATAGCTTGACACTGCTGCCCTTCCAAAGGATGCAAACATCTGTTGAAGATTATATAAAATTGTAAATGCACATGGCATATTCATAGGTTATCAGCATCTGAAGCAAAGCAACGTGTCTAGACATCTCCTAGGTTTATAAGAATAAACTTTAAAAAAAAGATCAAGTGGAGAGCAAAATATATTGATATTGCTGGTATCTTCCATCAAAACTATATAACATTTTCTATTTTGATCAGATTGCCTTGCAAACTTTTCTTGCCGTATAACATAAAGTTATCATCTTTCTTGTTAAGACTGGATTTTTGGTAATGCATTTAGTCATTAAAGTGTTCAAGAAGAATTAAAAGCAAAGAAACAAACTTTTGAGAGGGAGGGTGGACAAAATCACGGCCGAGGTTCAAACAGCTACTTTAGGCACCCAGGAATTTGGATTGCCAAGGGTTTTCTTCCACTTAACAACACAAAAAGAGGTCCTTGCGATATACTTAATTTAGTTTGAAAATCTGTTCCATTTTTCCATTTCAAAAATAATTTAATGTATCTTAGGGCTGTTACTTTACGTAAGCCCAATGTTCCTGAGGACGTGAGGAGCTAATTGTGCAGCTGTTTAGAACCTGTCTTGTGTACTGACTTGAAGAAACTTTGGGGAAGAACAATCCTAAAACTCTTTCTTTCTTTCTTTCTTTCTTTCTTTCTTTCTTTCTTTCTTTCTTTCTTTCTCTCTCTCTCTCTCTTTCCTTTCTTTCTTTCTCTTTCCTTTCAAATCAGTGATATCATATATCATTATTGTCCCACTGAAGCTAAGAGAAATAACAGCAATGAATTATCCTATAATGATATAAATAACAGTGCATAAGCACATGTCTTTAAATCCATCAGGATGAATTAGGTATTTGCACATCATTGCAAATGATGTCCAGAGAACTGCATGCAAGCTAAAATTAGATGTAACCAATGAGGTTGACTTAATTGATAAAAGTTGCAGTCAACATTTTGGGCAAGCTGAATTGTAACTGGACTTTAAAGTATGAGATAGTGACCCTCTATTGCACAATACAATGCAATGAGACTCCTATGCCTCGTTGTCACACTAATCTACTAAGCAAAGGAGCAGAGAGAGTAGCAAGTCTGATTCCATCATACCTATTTGTCTAGGTATCCTTAATCCTGTCCAACAGTGCTATAAATTCCTTATGCCAATGCCATTTGTTGCATCCATGTTGTAGGTCTGCCACATTGAATCAATGATATTTGTCAAAGGATTACAGATTCAAGAATCTGTCAGTTATTTTTGTTGTAGCCCCCCCCCCCTCATTTGAGAGAGGGGTGGGGGAAGAGTCTATGCTCATTTTATTTTACTGAGAAATCTCAAACTTGCTCTGTCAAGCTGTATGATTACAAAAGCATTAAGCAGTATTGGTTAAAAATGTAGCAAACAAAACAATCCCACACAGAAACACACACAGAGACACACACACACACATCCATACAACCCATGGAAAAGAGTCATGGTTGCTCTGGGAAGTTGTTGTGTTGAATATGACTGAGCTCTGAGTTCTATGCCTCCGAAAGCATTGATGGTAGAGCAGGAATTCACGTCAGTGGAGGGGAAGAGTAAAAGATGGAAAACGGATGCAAAAAAGGAAGACTGTTGTATGAGCACAAGGCTCACAGGCTTTATGAACTATTTAAAATAAATTACTATTCACATTTTGTACATGGCAAGCAGCAGAAGCTGCCTGACCCCCCTGCTGTTATACAGTATGACACTGACAGTAATGAATCACATCAAAGAAGAAACAATACTGGGATTTAATGTTTGGTAGATATGGGACCCCTCTCTTCATAATCCATTTAATTATTCTTATTCCTAGCTCTGGTGTTTATTTATTTTTTTAAAAAATCCAACTAGAATATAGTCTCCTTCTGTTCATGAATCATCCTAGCAGGATTAAGTAAATGGATTGTCGTACAACATACATATTAGGAAAAAAAAATATGTCATGGAATGATTTACTGGATATATTTTTTTTTAAAAAAAGGCCAAATGCTTATATACAATGTGTGTATAAACCCTGTATATTTGTTTGTTTGTTTTTAACCAGTATCTTACTCATTCATACCACACTAGTGCAAAAAATTGTGCATTAACATTTTGCAATACAACAGCTGACTGGGAAGTTTGTAGATTGCCTTCTAACGTGAAAATTCTGAGATCTACTGTACGGCTGTCTTGTGAAGAAGGTCTCAATGGTAAAAAGCATTTTCGGAGATGTGTGCAGGCCCCAAGGAAGTTTGCCGTCTTCTCCTTTTTGTCGTCTCCTCTGATTGGTTTTGTTTAAATCTCCTTCAAAGTGTTCTTATTCCTGGGGATAATTTATGGTGCTATTGGTTTGTTATAGGTCCCAAGGGAGTGATCCAAGTGCCCAGAAGATTGCATTGAAAGGCATCCAGCCACATACAAATGTGAAAGTCTGAGGCATTTAAATATGACAGATGAATATGACTCGGCAGTCTTCCTTGAACGTGTGCCTTAATATAGCCAGGTATTTCAAATCCACCTTGGAGACGACAACGTCGCCTTAGTCTTGATTCCCCAGAAGACCGAGGTTCCAGCCAAAAAGAAAGCCTCACTGCATCCATGCCAGGAGATGTTAAAGATTGCAGCAGTGAAGTCGAGTGGAGAAGGGAAACTGGTATATGGCACCAAAGGAATTACTGCTTGTCCATCAGAGGTATGGCTATGAATCAGTCAAATTGGGCACCGAAGGCTATACCACTGTACAAACTGTGTTCAGAGTTGTGTCAAACCTTACAGCTTTTGCCTCTGTGGGTTTTAAGTTTGTATCGTACATAGGGTTTTCAAATGACGCCTGTCCGTTGCTGTTTTCGTGTCCTGCATAACCATTGTACTGTACTTTTGGTCTTGTTCTGCAAGTGTAAAAAAAGAAAAAAAGAAAAAGGAGAGAGAGAGAGAGAAAAAATCTGAGATTCAACTGCTGGAAATGTGGCAGAAATAAGATAATGCGTACACTCCTGTTACTTTTTGCTATTTCAAGGCACGACATTCAGGGAGTTGAACTGGAATTGGCTTAGACAGCATGGAGCAGAAGCGTAAAATAAACCTTAACCCAGTATTTCTCATATATCAAAACAAGTACTAACATGGCAGTGATGGGATTCAGCCAGTTTGCACCTATCCGGGAGAACCGGCTGTTAACTTTCTCAGCAGTTTGGAGAACCGGTTGTTGGAAGAAATCTCTCCCCCCTCCCTCCCTCACTTTACAGGGCTAATCCTGTAAGGACGGCAGGAGGAAGGAACATTCTGGTATTGTTTCTAGCCTAACCTTTATTGCGCTACTTACAGAAACTGCCTCTCCGGTTAACCCTTATCACATTGTCACAGCTAAGGCAAAGCGCCCATCAACCTGAGTGACGTTGAGTTGGCCACACCCACCCAGTCACGTGACCACCAAGCCCTGCCTACCCACTTGGTCATCAGGGCAGAGAACCCGTTGTTAAATTATTTGAATCTCACCACTGTAACATGGATTTCCAGATTATTGTGGGATTCAAAAAATTAATCCAATTTATTATCTGACTAGTAACATCTTTTCTAAGAAGTCAAAGAATAGGCTGGGTCCGAAAACATGGGGAAAGCAAGCTTGTCGAATCTGTCCATCTGAAATTAAAAGTCACAATGCACCTTTTCTAAAATTACAGCAGCCATTTGTATCATTCTGACCCTTGGGCCATGAGGGCGAACCCATGGCGCATGGGCCACAGGGGGTACGCAGAGCCCTCTCTCTGCAAACACGCAAGCCATTGCCCCAGCTCAGCTCCACTGATCATGCACGTGTGCCTCCTGCTGGCAACCTAATTTTTGGGTCTCTACCACACATGTGCAAGGAGCATGCGGGAGATGCATGCACATGGGTGGGGGGGTCAAGTGTGGGGGCAAAGGTAGCGCAGGGTCATGTGGCGCACCCCCTCTCCACGGCCCGGAGACTGCAGGGAGGCCTGCAAGGCCAAAAATGGGGCATGGGGGAGTGGTGTGCCCCCTGTGGGGCATTTTTGCTTCCAGGAGGCTGCAGGGAAGCCTACTAGGCACAAAATGGGGTATGGGGGGGGGTTGCATATGCGTGCAAGGGGGGAAGGGGTAGTGCAGAGGAAACATGTGCATTGCATTATGGGTGCCGGCACACCAGTGGTGGGTTTCAAAAATTTTTAGAACCTCTTCTGTAGGTGTGGTCTGCTTTGTGGGAGTGGCTTGCTGGCCATGCAATCAGGTGGGAGTGGCTTGCCAGCCATGTGACCGGGTGGGTGTGGCCAACTTGTAAAATGTGGTGAAACTCACTTAACAACGCTCTTGCTTAGCAACCAAACTGTTGGCTCAGGGACTCTGGCACTGAAGTGTGCAAGTCTTAAAGCTGTCAAGTTACAAGACCCTTCCACCCCTAACCCTTTAGGAAAAAAAGCCCAGGGGTGTTCAAACTTGACAGCTTTAAGACTTGTGGACTTCAACTCCCAGAATTTCTCCTCCAGTCATGTTGGCTCAGGAACTCTGGCATTGAAGTGTGCAAGTCTTAAAGCTGTCAAGTTACAAGACCCTTGCACCCCTAACCCTTTAGAAAAAAAAGCCAGGGGTGTTCAAACTTGATAGCTTTAAGACTTGTGGACTTCAACTCCCAGAATTCCTCCTCTCACTCTTCATCTTGATGATGCCCGGATGGGTAGGGGAAAGGAGATGGAACCGGTTCTAAATGGCACTCTAGATTTGTGGAACCTCTTCCATAGAAGACGTTAGAACTGGCAGGAACCCACCCCTGCAGCACACACTGTCACACATGCACATGCTTTTGGCAAGCGATAACAAAAAGGTTAGGGTTTCATGTGAGGAATGCTTTCCTTGGGAAGGCTCACTCAGCATAAACTTTCAGCAACTTTTTTGGCACGAGCTAATACTCTTTTACCATATTCTACAACCTAGAATATAGTAATGGTTTTATTTAGGAGGATAGCATAAAAACATTCTAAGGTAATTTTTTTTGTTTTATTCACATCTGAATAAAGTGAATGGATTTCCCTACTGCTTGATATGGGTTGGTGAGAGTGGAAAATAGTAACAAGAATAAATTTCAAATTCTTCAGCATTTCCCATGTGAAAAAGAGTAGAATTGGGGCATGTATCTTGAAAATATGGTGACCAACATGTCAAATTTGGAAATATGTTTCTTCCAGAGAGAGAAAGAAAGAAGAGCTACAAAGACTGATAGGGAAAGCATAATATCATTGCCATTCATAACATTCTCAATTACTACGTTAAGGAAAAAAAAAAAACCCCTTCATCTTAATGCAGCTAGCTATTTCGCATACTAAATTGTAGGATGAAAATATTCTCATTTCTCTGCGAGATTAATTATTTAGACTAATTGAGAGATGTACTCATAGATGCTGCCTAAAATAGAGTTTAACAGATGGGAAATGCTTTCCGCTAGGTTTTGAATGTTTTCATCCCAGTCCTTAAGACTAAAAGTCTACTAAATCGCAAGAAATATCTTCAAGGCGCTTTCCCATTTTTGTAATTGTGAAAACAGATTTCAGCAGGTAAAATGCTACAGCATTTTTTTTTAAAAAAATAGCAGTAATAGCAATAGCAGTAGACTTATATACCGCTTCATAGGCCTTTCAGGCCTCTCTAAGCGGTTTACAGAGAGTCAGCATATTGCCCCCAACAATCTGGGTCCTCATTTTACCCACCTCGGAAGGATGGAAGGCTGAGTCAACCCTGAGCCGGTGAGATTTGAACCGCTGACCTGCTGATCTAGCAGTAGCCTGCAGTGCTGCATTTAACCACTGCGCCACCTTGGCTCTTCAGGGGGATTTACAGCCCTTCTTTTCATAAGCCGATGCTAATGATGTGCATAACAGTTTGCGCTGCCACTTGTAATGCTAGCAACAGATTTGGGCAAATAGGCTTCAATCAGCGGCTGGCCACCAATGATAATGCAGTAGATGTAAATCAGCATCTGTCTTGGCTTGAGCGCTGCATATAAAAAGGCATATATTTGGCAAAACAATGTACACATAAACGCACACTTGGAAAAGCTGCACACATATTAGAGCGGTGCACATCATTTGAAGGGGCACTTCTGTAAGTGTGCTGGCATGAACCCAATGCCTCTACTCAAAGACTAGAAGCAACCTTCATAATGGTTAGCACACAGGTTCTTTCCAGGTCACTTCTTCAGGCCAACTTTGTTGCCCTGAAAGCAAATGTATTATCAACACATGCCAGACCCCCGCGGAAGTTCTTAAAAAGAGCTACATGAAGACTTCTTGGAGAAATCCCTGTGTTATCATCCCTAATAAATATATAACTATAGGGTTGTACAAAGGCACATATTAATAAAAGTTACATACAACAACAATTTATTTGGTTGCGGTGTGCTTTTAAATAATGAGGAGAAGGGAAGAATTGTTCAGCATGATTAGCAAGCAAGGGTAGGCATTCTTTTTGAGGTTTATATTTACAATTTGGATCATGTGCTGTGGGCTAAACCACTCCCAAACTACCCGCCTGCTGGTTGTTGGGGTTGATCGTGGCTGTCTTCAATGTCTGGTAGAATCAGTGTATTTACTTTTGTGTTTGTATGAATACTTATAAACAAAGCACTGAATTGCAGGCAATCCTATTTCAGTTGATTAGAATAGAGCTAGAAGGAACTTTGGAGGTCTTCTAGTCCAACCCCCTGCTCAAGCAGGAGATCCTATACCACCATTTCAGACCCTATACCATTTCAGCCTCTTCTTAAAAACCTCCAGGTGATACTGATAGGCTGTACCTGCCCCGAAAATCAGGTAGCAGAGGATTATTACAAGTGAAGCAAACAGTTGAAGAAGAAAAACATGCACTGGCTGATTATTTAAAAGAAAGTCAAGAATATCTATTAATCGAAGTAAAGAACAAAAATCTATTGAAGGTCCAACAGACGAAACAAGAATACAGAAAAGATGTGATAAAATCAAGAATGGAGAGTTGGCAGAACAAAGCATTGCATGGCCAATTTCTGGAAAAAATAAAAGATAAAGTGGACAGTGAACAAACTTGGTTATGGTTAACAGCAGGTACATTAAAGAAAGAAACAGAGTCACTACTCCTGGCTGCGCAAGAACAAGCTATCCGCACAAATGCCATTAAGGCCAAAATCGAAAAATCCTCTGATGATGCCAAATGCAGACTTTGCAAAGAAGCTGATGAAACTGTTGATGACATACTCAACTGCTGTAAAAAAATCGCGCAGACTGATTATAAATTGCGGCACAATTCAGTAGCACAAATGATCCACTGGAATTTGTGCAAAAATTATAATATTAAAACAACAACAAACTGGTGGGAACATCAGCCTGAAAAAGTCACAGAAAATCAAATTGTCAAGATCTTGTGGGATTTTTGCATACAAATGGACAAAATACTGGCGCATAATACACCAGACATCACACTGATTGAGAAAAATAAGGTTACAATCATAGACATTGCAATATCAGGTGATAGCAGGGTTGACGAGAAGGAACATGAAAAAAATTGCGAAATACCAGGATTTAAAAATCAAAATTCAACCATTATGGCACAAACCAGCAGTGGCAATTCCAGTGGTAATTGGCACACTGGGTGCTATTCCAAAACCACTGGAATTACATTTAAAACAGTTAAAAATTGACAAAATCACCATCAGTCAAAGGCAAAAAGCCGCACTGCTTGGATCTGCACGCATATTACGAAAATACGTTACGACGTCCTAGGCCCCTGGGTGGGGCCCGACTAGTAACCAATGCCAAATCCGGCGAAACAACTGGCCGCTGTGATACAATTCTGTTGTTGCGAATAACAACAACAACAACAACAACAACAACAACAACAACAACCATCATTAATCATCTTCATCATCATCATCATCATCAAATGTTTGGAAACAACTGATGTCAGTGAAAAAAGAATATTTATAGAAAAAATAATGAATCAGTGGAAGACAGAATTAGTGGTTGGAAATGGGCTGGTTAACATTAGGAGAGGCATCATTCAAGATGACTCGTTATCGTCCTTGTCATTGCTATTTTGAATAAAACAAATCTTTGCCACCAAACAGCAAAAAAATGCTAATAAAATCTCACATTTGATTTATACAAATGAACTGAAACTTTTTGGAAAAACAGAAATCAAAATCCAATCATTGACAAATATTTATTTATTTATTATTTATTTATTAATTAGACTTATATACCGCTTCATAGGGCTTTCAGCCCTCTCTAAGCAGTTTACAGATTTGTAGCAAATTGAGTCAGCATATCACCCCCACAGTCTGGGTCCTCATTTCACCCACTTCGGAAGGATGGAAGGCTGAGTCAACCTTGAGCCGGTGAGATTAGAACCGCTGAACTGCAGATAACAGTCAGCTGAAGTGGCCTGTAGTACTGCACCCTAACCACTGTGCCACCTCGGCTCCTAAAATATCCTAAGAATTTTTAGCAGTATAGCAATGGAATTTGACCTAGACAAATATGCTATGGTAGCATTGAATCAAGGTAAACTCACAAAACAGTAAAGGAATTGAAATGTCAAATGGCCCAACCATCGGGATGAAGCCTACAAGTACAGTAGTACTTAGAAAATTGTCCGTGGACAAAATTTCCATTTGTCAATTACAACAGGGCACGCTGCTTATATCTGCACATATACTATGCCACTACATTACAACATCCTAAGCTTTTGAGAAGAGGTCAGTTAGTATGATGGCAAACAGCAGCTAAAGAATTGAAACTGTGATTTCACATTATTGTATATATTAGTGTGATGTATGGACTTTCCAATATGTGGAAACAGCAGAATAGAAGAAAAAGAACTGTACAAAAGTCTACAAAATTGCACAAAATATAAAGACCTGAAAACAGAAGTAGAACAATTGTGGCAAAAGAAAGCAAAAATAGTATTGATAGGCACTTTGGTTCAATTCAAAAACACCTGGAGCACTGCTAGAAACCCCTCAGCACTGACAAAATCACCAGAAGCCATTGCAAAAGGCAGCTTTTTCTGCCACAATTTACATCCTGCAATGATATCTTTAACATCATCAAACAACATCTGTCTATCCCAGGTCCTTGGGATGGTCTCAACAGAGGGACATATTCAGTCTAAACACCTGATTAATTCATCTTTTCCTGATTGCCTTTATTTGTTTGTACCCTCTGACTATCATTAACTCTTGTACCTTATGGTTCTTGACAAATATATCTTGTCTTTTTATGTACACCGAGAGTATCTGCACCAAAGACAAATTCCTTGTGTGTCCAATCACACTTGGCCAATAAAGAATTCTATTCTATTCTATTCTATATTTCTACTCTACTCTCTATTCTCTATTTCTTTTCTATTCTATTCTGTTCTGTTCTTACTGAAAAATCATATATTTTATGACATTTTTGGTTAAGAAAACTATCTGAGTAAGAACTACCCAACAATTTCAGAGAAGTAATTTGAGCTGCCTTGCAGGAAGGGGTGTCTTTCCCTACCTAATAAAAGCAATGATGAAACAATTATTAAAAAAATTCTTTCTCTTGATTGAAAACTGCTGGGGAAAATGAGTGACCACTCTCTAATTTCTCACCACTCCAGAGAGACATTCATTGGACGAACTCTATTGAGATTCAGCCATGACATGGTACCCAGCTTGCTCTGATCTTTGGTGGATGATATCTTCAAAGGAATAGGATGACAGAAATTTTCCTTAGTAAGATACATAGTTGACACCTTTTTACAATAAATTCTATTGTATTTCCCAGTGTTTCCATAATGGGATTCTTGGAGACTACAAGTTTCATTTTGTTCCGTAATCCATTCGTAGCCACATTAATCATATGAGAAAGAATACAGAATATTGGAGTGAATTTCCATCAGTATGCAGATGACAGCCTTATCAATTCCCTTTGCTAACTACTATAATGAATAAATTGTTTGTCTTGGCCAACACCCAAGTTTGATAACAAAGACGAACAACCTTTGCAATTAAAACCAGGCCCAGGTGGATACTGTGGGTGAGTAGAAAACTGGCCTATAGAATTAGAGTTAAGCCTTTTCTTTTTCTTGAAAAAGCTACATTGTCTGTGAAAGATCCATTCTCTAAATTGGATCTTCAAGTTATTTCTGAAGTGAAAAGGATGAGTTTGCACAATTCTATGCAACCTCAGTTATTTCTGAAATATTATTTTCCTTTAGATTATCCTAGAAGCATAGCTGAAAATCTGAATTGGTGTAAACACTCGGCTAACTAATACTTGAAACTAAGAGGTCATGTCACCCATGTTGAAAGGGGAAGTGGTGGCACGGTGTCCTAATGATGCTGGAACTGCCAGAAATGGTCTGCACTCAGGCAGTTCGAGCCCAGCTCTATGAACAAGAGTGAGCTTCCATAGTTCAAGGCTTAGCTCCTGCCCATCCAGCAATATTAGCAATAGCAATAGCAGTTAGACTTATATACCGCTTCATAGGGCTTTCAGCCCTCTCTAAGCGGTTTACAGAGTCAGCATATCGCCCCCACAGTCTGGGTCCTCATTTCACCCACCTCGGAAGGATGGAAGGCTGAGTCAACCTTGAGCCGGTGAGATTTGAACCGCTGAACTGCAGATAACAGTCAGCTGTAATGGCCTTCAGTACTGCACCCTAACCACTGCGCCACCTCGGCTCTCTTGCAAAGCATGTAATATTGCAAGTAGATACTTGCAATACTTGATGGGGGAAAAAAATCAAGCTGTATTTCTGTGTGTGAAAAGAGCAGAAGCCAGCATTGATCCTGGCTTGATGCGAGGCAATGCAACACAAAGTGAGTCAAGGTGAGACCGGCAGAAGAGCTCAGAAGAGCCAACCAGCCAAGCAAAGCTGTTGTAATCTCATCCACTCCCTGCATGGATACCCCCGGAAGCACCAAACAGAATGAACTAGCAATTTAGGCTGTCAGGATTTCATTGTGCCTAGCATATAGATTTCTCTGACATTGCATGCCATATGCTAAATACATAAATAACCCATGTTGAAAGAACAAGGCTGGTTAATGGTTTTCACATTTCACATTAAATGGATCATAAGGTGTTTACTATACCTGTGTTTGTAGAGGTAAAATGCAAACCCTGATAATATTAGAGCAAAGAAGGGTACTAGGATGGCAGCTGCCACAGAACTGCTATTTGTACCATAGCTGTGATTGGAGTGATCGGCATCCACGTTTAAAGGACCTGAAAGTTAAATAAAGGATCATGTCAACCCTGTATTTTCAAGGAAGGTGCACCTGAAACAGAAAGAATCTCTCTCAAACCAATTTGTTGACTGAATAAACTAATCCACAATTCACAATATTATTAATTGTCTGTATATAAAACTGACAGAGGGAAATCTGAGAATCGGAGCTTCTTCGCCCAGGTGTCCAAGAGGGGAACATCCTTTGAACTCTGTCCCCTACAATAATTCTATTTTCATTATCTGAGGATCAAAGGGAAAGATGCAAAACAATTTGGTATGGCCCATTAGAAATGCAAGAGATAGATCAAATCCTTGGTAGATTTGAAACTGAAACTTTATTTTCTTTTCATTTCAAAGGCATTGCAAAATTCAAAATAACCTAAGTGATTTAAATGGCACGGAATGCTCTCCATCATCAAACAGAAACTTTAATAATTTGTAAAAAGTATTTTAGGCTGCAATCAATGTGAGTAAGTCCCAGTGAACATAATTGGGGCTTACTTCTCAATAAACATGCATAGGATTGCATTGCTGAAGCACTAGGATAAAATCATCATCATACATTATCGATGCCTCATAAATATTTATACGGAGAGATTTTATATAAGCAATCTGCAGTTAGGTTGCAGTGGTATCAAAAATGAAATAGCTGCATCAAAAATGTCGAAATAGATACATAACGTCACATTTTATCTAACGTAGGTGAATTACAAATTTGATAAGAATTCAGCAAACAAATATTATTTGTTCTAATTGCTCACTCACTGAATGAAATAACATAATTTAATGGGAGTGGCATACAATACACTATGGAGTGTTCAAAAGTCATTCTTACTTTCTCTTTGGAACATAAATTTTCCAAAATCTTTTCCATGTATATCACCTTGATAGGTAAAGACACCTCTTTCAAGTCCAGATGACACCTGAAACAGAAAGAATCTCTCTCAAACCAATTTGTTGACTGAATAAACTAATCCACAATTCTCAATATTATTAATTTATCCATATTTCATATTATTCATTTACTTATCTATTCATTCAATTTCTATAGCTGCCCAACTCAACCATGCGACTCAAGATGACTGATAAATATAAAAGTATTTAAATATTTTAAGCAATCAGACTTTATGAATAATTGAAATGAAAGCATTATTGAAGCCATATACCTTTATATGTGCATTAACTAAGCTTGTACATGAGATACCTACACACATATACACACAGACACAAACACACACAGACACAGAGATGATTTGAACAGTAGGTATGAGACAGAGAGTAAAGTACCTCTTCTGAAGCAGATGTTGGAAATTTACAAAGCTTGCATATATGCTTATGTTACATGTATTATTCAGTAATGGTTGATGGCTATATTTAATATCTTCCTCCAGCCCTTTCAGTGAAGGGAGAGAGATATAGAGGAAGGCAGGTAGGCCCTTTTTTCGTTCTCTCTTTTCTTGACTGTGAGAACAATTAACCAGTGGAACGGTGGGACCGTTTTTTCTCATTTTTGCCCCCCCCCCAGCTCCCAGGAGCACTCTACAAGCCCTCCCAAAGCTCTGCATACCCCCCCCCCTTTTTTGTGTGCAAAAAACGAGGTATGCAGAGGGTTTGGAAGCCCTGCAGAGTGCAAAAACCTTTTTTGAAAACTTACCTCTTCAAAATCATGGTGCGTCTTATAATCCGTTGCATCTTATAGTCCGAAAAATAGGATAACAAACTTGCTATTAACTTAAAACTTGCAGTGATTCACTTAGTAACGGTGGCAAGAAATGTCATAAAATGGGTCAAAACTCAATTAACACCTGTCTTGCTTTGCAATAGAAATTTTGGGCTCAAACGTGGTGTACGTCAAGGACTACCTGTGTAATATATATATGCATTCATATAAGATCCCACTCAAAAAAGGAAATTATATGGTATGAAATATTATATAAAATATAATTATATGGCTCATATTTGGTGACACTATTCAAACTGTTCAATACAGTTAACATATTTTTTCCCCAGAGATGTGTATTTACTTACATAGCCATCCAATGCCCACTTGTCGTTTTCAAGCTTGTTTACAAAACCTTCTTTAGGATTTTTAACATGATAGACTTTCAGAAGTAAATGAGCTTCTTCTTTCTTGTAGGTGCCTATAAAGGATTATTTGAAAGCAAGTTTATACAACCATATGTGTTCAGGAAACCTGTATGTGAAAATAAGTTTAATTACCCTTTCAACTTCATTTACATAAAATGAGGACTAATTAGTGGTTGCTATGCAAACATGTAAAAAGGCCAATAAAATCCCTACTTCATTACAGTAAGCTTCTAAACTAGACCATATGTTACCTGAATGTCATGGCAATATTTTTATAACATACCCTAGTAAAAATGTAGCAATGATGAAATCAGCAGGACATATGACACTATTTTACTTAATGAATAGCCTATCACATATAATTCTGGCCTTTCAAATATTACAAAGTCCAAATACAAGTCCTAATTTGCCCAAATTAAGTATGAACTGGACTTGTGAGTTTGTATTTCAGCACTGTCTTAACCATCCTTCCATAGAATGTTTTTCCTTTATTTCTAGCACCAGTAAAATACTTATTCCTTTTAAAGGAGCAAATGTAGTACTTTCAAGTTGCATATTGATTTACAAAAAGCACACAGAATTTTAAAGTTTAAATATACATTTAGAAACCTAGCTGCCATTCTAAATTTATGCTATTGAAAAGACAAGCTATTTTTAAAAATAATAATAATAATAAAAGTAGTTGCATATTAACCTATAATTATTAATGGCCTACGGATGCTGAAACATTTTAAATATGACATATTTCACATTAAAAGGGAATGATTCAAGATTAAAATGGGCTGCAGAATACCAATAGAAAATTATGACTATGTATACCGAAACCAAAATCCAAATAGAAATTGCAGATACTGAAAGTCATAATAAGCTGAACTAGAGACTTTAGTTCTATCTAAAAAAACTAACCTAGTTTGTTAGGAAATCATAAAGTTCAAACTATAGCAATATAATTGTTAAAATTTAGTTTCCATTTGTTTTGTTTTGTTTTCATCAAGGATCTGGTGATTTTGCGCACTTAATGGACACCTTTTTCAACATATGTTTTCCAGATTGTTAGTTTGTATGTTTTATGTTAAAGAAGCTTTTTGTAAAAAGGAAAGTATGACAATTGTCAGAGCAATATATCTCTCTATCTCTATCATCTCTATATCTATTCTATCTATCTATCTATCTATCTATCTATCTATCTATCTATCTATCTATCTATCTATCTATCTATCTATCTATCTATCTATCTCTCTCTCTCTCTCTCTCTCTCTCTCTATCTATCTATCTATCTATCTATCTATCTATCTATCTATCTATCTATCTATCTATCTATCTATCTATCTATCTATCTATCTATCTATCTATCTATCTATCTATCTATCATCTATCTATCTATCTATCTATCTATCTATCTATCTATCTATCTATCTATCTATCTATCTATCATCTATCTATCTATCTCTATCGACCTACCTACCTACCTACCTACCTACCTACCTACCTACCTACCTACCTACCTACCTACATATCTGAAATAATACTGTACATATGGTTAGGATTTAAAATAGCATATACAGGTAGTCCTCACTTGACAACTATTTATTTAGTAACACTTTGAAGTTACAACAACATGATTCACCCTCACACTTACAACCATTGTAGTAAATTCAGTGGAGAATATGCTAGGAGATTGCAAGTCATGGTCATGTGAAGTTTAAACTGTGTGTTTCTTTTAACGACTGCACGAAGGACTACTAGAACTGGCACCACTGAGTGGGGTGATTACACGACGTTTTGCTTAAGAACCGCTTTGCTTAGTGATGGAGTTTCCAGTCTCAATTAGGATTGTTAAACAAGGACTACTGTATATCCATGAAATGTCCATGACCCTTTAACCAGCATACCATTTGGATAACTTGGATGACAGATGTCCGGTTTTTAATCTCACCTGATAATTTAAGTTGCATGCTGGATGCCTCGATGAAAGTAGCATTCACCTTACTGCTTGTAGCATTGAACCAGTCAACTGTAAGAGTGGCAACTTGTCTTTTCCCTAGATGCTCATAAAACCCCTTCCACAGTGAATTTATAAAAAATACATCGGAGGGAACTGAAGAAGAGAGACAAAAGGAAATCACTTTGGTCTACAAACATGCTTTTTTTTTTAATTCAACAAGTTATTCAGTACATTATTATAGCTGGCACACAAAGGTGGTTCCATAATTGATAATACTTGTCAATCTGAAATATTAATATATCAACACTTCTGGTAAACCTTGTTGTATAGAACTTTAGGTTTTTTTTTCCTGTTGTACCATGAATAATTTCATATAAAAATAAACTAATTTCATCCATTGATTCCAAGTCCCTTCAGTTTCTTAATTTAAAACTCTGTTTTTTTCATTTTCACAGTATCCCCTCCCCCAAACTGTGCACACACACACACACAAACCCATTTTCCTATACATTTGTTCCCTTGTATTCTTTTGAATACATAATTTTGCCCAATATACATATTTCTTTCCCCCAAAAATGTCTTCCTAATGAATAGATAGGTAGGGAAATGCCAAATTAACTAAATTTGCTTAAAAATAAATTTCAAGAAACCACTCTCTCTCCCCCTATTTCAATCTCTTTTCCAGCTCTCCCAAAAAAATATGAGGAAATAGTTTTAAAAAAAAACTTTAAAAAAAAAGAACAGTGACATTGGTCATTGCAATGAAATGTTTTCGAAATAATGTATTGGAACAATATTACAGTTTTAGTTAAGAAAAGCATTCATCCATTAGAAAAAAAATAGCTCAAGGCAGTTTTGGATGCATTCTTGACAAATGGTAGACATGGTTAAATCCCATTTATTTCATTGAGAATCATACGTGAAAAATTGGATATTAGTGCACAGTTTAAAATTTCCGTGAAAAATTAATGTGATGTCTAAATCTTATGCCTACAATAAGACAGTGTCCTCCGTATTGGTTACTCTTGATAATTGGTATCAGTTATATTGTGCAAATTAATTACTATTTAATCTCAGATTTTATTTTTTCTGGTAAGTGAGAGAGACAGGAAGCACATTTTGTTTAAAGAATAAAAAAAGACATATTGCACATTCAACACTGAAGACACACTGAAAGCATTGTAAGGTTATAACACCACTGAAAAGAATGCACAGGTAGCCGAATAATTATGAACACTAGTCTTGTGACATGAATTTTTCATTTTGTAGTATTATGGGATAATTAGCCCTCAGGCTGAACCATCTAGGTGAGAATTATATAAACATACTTGAGAAGGTTAAATTCTTGTTCTGTCTTGGCATCGATATATGTTTCACTGGTAACTGAGTAAACTATGATATAGAGAAAACTTCATTGAGCAATGAAAGTAGGTGATGCTAATGTTGTTATTTTGTTTTGTGAGGGCCACAAAGGGTAAAAGGTTACTCTACACTAAGAACTGTATAATAAATAAGCAATAATACATAAAGTCTCTGAAACCTCTCAAAGTTTTAGCATTTTCATATAAAATCTTTTTAGTGGGATCATTCAAATCACAAGCTCTTAGGCATATTTTTTTAATATTTAATTTATATTTAATTTTGTGCAATTTCGTGTGGATGCCATCTGTGCATACACAACACTTACAAGCACCATGTGTCAAGGAAGGAAGATCTATTGTTAGTAATCCTTTGAAATAAGAACATATTTAAGATTAGTGTTTTGTTTTCTCGTGTGACAGATTTTAATCTGTGACAGGTTGAATCAGAATTCAAGAACTTCTAAAAATATGCTTTTGTTTAAGAAAAGTTAGGAAGAAGAGAATCCCAAAGACTACTGTGTTTCAAGAGGAAGGCCTATTTAGAGAATCAATGGTCAAATTTAGAATTTAAATTTATTATATTTCAATTTCAGACCCCAAATTTTAGTAGAAACTTTCCATTTTCAAATCATGTCCTGGCTGATTTGCACATTACTGTCACATGGTATTTTTCTCTGTGAATTCTGTGAATCCCAGTCTGAGGCCAGGGTTATGAATTTGAAAGTTAAGCAAATCCAGGAGAAACTGAAATTTAAAACTGAACAAGTTAAAATATGCAGCATTATGAAATGAATTTGATTTTTAAAATATATTTGCTTTTCTCTAGCACACTATTTATAAGATGGAAACAGAATAACTTTTATATAAGACACCTGCAGTATTGTTTAACTCCTGCTTTTACGATAAGGCTCTCCATTATAGTACATCGTCTGATATAAAGCAAATATTCCCTCTAGATTCTAATATATAATATACAGATCTTTCAAAATCTAGTTGCAGATTTTAGTTTCGAGAAATTAGTTTCTCGTTCTAGAACTAGGTTTTATGCTGATAAAATTATGCATTGGCTGTGCAACTAGAGAATGCATGGGGAAATCACATGATTGAAGATATTCTGTCTGTACCCAGCCTTGCTCTATATATGCAAGCACAGTATACCTTTTTGTTATGCATTAGAATGGCCTAATTTGTTTCAGGCTTCTGACCAAGCCTGTTTTAAGAGTTGCATTAACATTAAATATGTTTTTTTCCTTAAACATGGCATTATCTTTTTTTAAGCTTGCAAAGGGGTGGGAAAAAAATCTGGTTGTATTAATAAGTAGTGAAGAGGTGCACAATCTGCTTGTATGAAGTTCAGAATATTTTTTTTCAATCACTTTTTACTCCCTTACAGCTCTATATAACATCACAGAATAACAGAGTTCGAAATGACCTTGAAGGTCTTCCAGTCCAACCACTGCTGGATCCTATATCATTATGGACAAATGGTTGCCCAATCGCTTCTTTAAAACCTCACTTTTGGCGCACTGATTGCAACCTGTTCCACTGATTAATTGTTCTTACTGTCAAGAAATTTCTCCTTAGTTCTAGTTGGCTCTTTCTTTGGTAAGTTTCCATCCGTTACTTCTTGTCTTGCCCTCAGCTACTTTGGAGAATAGGTTGTCTCCCTCTTCTTTTTGATATTCAAATTTTGGAAGACTGCTATCATGTCACCTCTGATCCTTCTCTTCGTTAGACTAGACGTACTTAATTCTTGCAACTCTTGATCCTATATTTTAGCCTCTAACCCTCTATTCATCATTGTTGCTCTTCTCTGGACTCTTTCTAGAGTCTCAGTATCTTTTTTTATATTGCAGTGACCAAAATTAGATGCAGTGTTCCAAGTGTGGTCTTACTAAAGCAGTATCAAGCTGTACTAACACATTAAGAGCCGAGGTGGCGCAGTGGTTAGGGTGCAGTACTGCAGGCCACTTCAGCTGACTGTTATCTGCAGTTCAGCGGTTCTAATCTTACCGGCTCAAGGTTGACTCAGCCTTCCATCCTTCCGAGGTGGGGGAAATGAGGACTCCGATTGCTGTTGGGGGCGATATGCTGACTCTGTAAACCGCTTAGAGACGGCTGAGAGCCCTATGAAGCGGTATATAAATCTAACTGCTATTGCTATTATCTTGACACTCTGTTGATGCTGCCTAGGACTCTATTGGCTTGTTCTGGCAGCTGCGAGCAACTGCTTTCTCACCCTTACGTGGTTTTTTGGCTAGGACTCCTAGATCGCTTTCATATTCCTTCCAAACAGAAAAATTGCATAAAGTGGCAGAGTTGGGTCTCCAGATCCCATTCACGAGTTTTGTATGGGTATGGGTAATGAAAATACCCCTAAATAATGCCAAAATAGTGGGTACCTTTTTTTAAAAGTGCAGTTTCAGGCAATTGAGCTTATATTTCAGTATTTAGGTAAATTTTTATATATCAGTGATGAAGTGTTCTGATAAAGGCTAGAAGTATTTTTATGGTATGAGAAACTGCAGAAGAATTTAAGGTGCTTAGTTCTAAAACTGTTCTCGTATACAAACCTGGTGTTTTAGTTATTGTCTCATTAACTTCTCTCACTCCTTTACCTACAAGTAAAAAGACAAATTATCATTTTTATTGACATATTTTTAATTGTTGATACATAACGCTTGACCGAGGCAATTGTGTGCTTTCTGATAACACCTATGATTTATAGTAGACATAGCTAAAATCCGTATTACATATTCAAATAGATACAGTTCTGTGTACTTATCAGAAAGAAATAAAAGTTTCAGGAGTCCAAAGTTTGCATCGTGGCAAGTTTGCTGATGGTGGGGATAATTGCTACTCTCATTTCTAAATATATATATATATATATATATATATATATATATATATATATATATATATATATATATATATATATATATATATATATATATTTATATATATATATATATATATATATATTTTATATCAACCACAGTGCTGTAACAGAGAGCCTTAAACTAGTAATGATGAAGGTGTATATGTATGTCTTTATACACATTGAAAATTAAATTCTATTAAACTAATGACATAATTATAAGCCAGAAACAGCCAGGACTATGATCATATTTCTTACTATGCACCAGTGGTTGGAAAACCTCTTGGTAATAGTACTATATAACAAACAATTCAAGTTTGCTGCACTACATATGCAAATCTTTTATTTTGGAGTGCATCACCTGCTAATCTAGAAGCAGAATACTTTGATGCATCTTAACTCACAATGGCCAATGACCTGTGCTTAGTAATGTAGACTATGACTGAGTAGGAAAGAGGGCAACAAGAAAAATAGGGTGGCATTCAGGAAATAGTCCTGCCTTATCATGTTCCTATTTGGAAAGGGCGGGCATTTTAAGCACGGTAATAAACAAAAAGAGCCGGGGTGGGGCAGTGGGAGCCGAGGTGGCGCAGTGGTTAGGGTGCAGTACTGCAGGCCACTTCAGCTGACTGTTATCTGCAGTTCAGCGGTTCAAATCTCACCGGCTCAAGGTTGACTCAGCCTTCCATCCTTCCGAGGTGGGTGAAATGAGGACCCGGATTGTTGTTGAGGGCGATATGCTGACTCTGTAAACCGCTTAGAGAGGGCTGAAAGCCCTATGAAGCGGTATATAAGTCTAACTGCTATTGCTATTGCTAAAAAGAAACAACAACTATCTTTAAAGTGTTGAATCCACAAAGCATAAAGCTGTAAAGAACAATTCTCATCAAATCTCCCTTTTTGCTTATATGTTAATTTCTACTTTAAAAAAAATACATATAGATTTATAGGAAAGCTTGTTTGTTTCTCATCAGGTGAAAAACGTGCAACCTCATATTTATTTTACAAGTGGATTTCTTGCAGATGTTCAAAGGAAGTTTATTTACACATTGAACTTGTATTACATGCACATCAAAGACTAAAAGACACACATGAAAAACTAAGACAGTGACATAGAGATTAGTAATGTATGTGTTGGATTAAGATTTGGCAACCTATAACTTTGCAGATAGTCCCGAATCCTTAACTCTCACCAGATTCAGCATGGCCAATGTTACTTTAGCACACCCAGAAAGCTGTAGATTGCTCATTCTTAGCTTACTCCAAATAAACCTTTCACATTGTAGTACATGATGGCTACTTATTTCTCATCCTTCTATAAGAGGGACACCACATGAAGACTTTCAGATTATCCAGCTCACCTATAGGAACCTATAGCAAGCAACATCAAGAGCTGTGGTGACATCCTTCTGAAGCAAGCTTTACCGTGGTGGATTGGGGTATGATTGTTATATGATTCTCGACAAGCCAAGAGTTACAAGTAAAAAGCTATTTTCTTCCAGAAATGGAGACATATAATCAGTTTTGAGAGAGATACATTCTAAAAGTGGTCTAAGCTAAAAGTCAAGGCAGCAGAATCGGATTCCCCTTTCTTTAAAGAAGAATGTTTCCATTATGAGGCCTATAGCAATAAAAAAACATTAGGAAGGAAGCATGAGTGAACACAAACTTTAGGATGTTGCTTGACAATAAAATCTCCTGCTTACCACCTTAGAGGAAGAATACACATGTTTAAAAGATACATAAAATGGCAAGTTTATTAATTGCAAATGCAAATGAATAAAACCTATTTCGTAAAAGTGACTATTCAGGAAAGTAGAGGTAAAGTTCAAAATAAGAACATAAGCAGTGCCTTGCTGTCTCTGCCGTCCACCAATCTCTACTCACATTAGCCAACAAACTACACAAGGAAGTCGCTGGTTTCCCAGCAGATGCCTTCGGAGGCAGTCACACTACCATTGAGGCTGTTAAGGCCAATAGCCACTGATTTCCATGGATTTCATGAATTTATCCAGCCAAACTATTAGCTGACACTCATTTTGCGTTAGCAAATTCTAAAGCTTAATTAAAAGTTCTATATATATATATTCTTTTTTGTCAAAGGATGGTTCCAGGATTCAATGTCATAGAGTAATCTCTGGTTCTACCACTTTGGGAAGTTGAAAACATCTTACTCTTGTGCACAATTTTATACATCTCAATCATGTGCCCTCATTCACCTTCTTTCTACACTAAAAAGTCGCAAATGTCCCAGCCTTTCCTCATACAGAAGATGCTCCAACACTTTGATCATCTCAGTTGCCCTTTTCTGAACTACATCATATATTCCAATATCCCAGAGGTGTTTATACTGTTGATTTACCCCAAGGGCATTGCAATGATGGCATCTCTATTTTCAATATCATTTCTAATTATTCCTAACGAGATTTTGGCCTTTTTACAGCAGATGCACACCCTGTTTCAAACATCACTGAAATGTTGACCATTACTCCAAGAGCTCTTCCCTCATCAATCACTGTTATTTCTGATGTAATTAGCTTATATGAGTAGTTCATGTTTTGCCTCCAATGTGCATTATTTTATCCTTGCTAATATTGAATGGCATTTGACATTTTGATGCCCGTTTCTGTTTTGTGCAGAGATGCTTATTGCTTTTGCCACTCTGAACAGTTTGGGGTCACTGCCAAACTTGGCTGGACCACTGATCATTCCCAATGCCATAACTTTTATAAATACTTTTACAAAATATCAGTCCCCAGACAAAAAGCGAAGAAAAAGAATTTTTATTTCAATGGCTTTCTTTGCGGGGGATGGGGACTATTTTAAGTCTGAATTTTAGCCCTTCCTCTTTCTCAAGGGCCGGAACAGGAAGTCGAGTAGCTATCCCAAGCTAGAAAAACCCTCAGAAACTTCACCAAGCATATGGATGAATCTCCAAAATTTCACATTTAACTCTTTCTCTTCACCATTCTTTTTTAATGGGGCTGCCCCTGAAAAGCATTTGGAGACTACAACTGGTCTAGAATGCAGCCGTGTGAGCGATATTAGGTGTACCTAGATACACCCATGTTACACCCATCCTCCGCGAGCTGCACTGGCTCCCGATCGGTCTCCGAATGCGCTTCAAGGTGCTGGTCATTACCTTTAAAGCCCTACATGGCTTAGGGCCTGGATATCTATGGGACCGTCTTCTGCCACATACCTCCCAGCGACCGATAAGATCTCACAGGGTGGGCCTTCTCCAGGTGCCGTCAACTAGACAATGTCGTTTGGTGGCTCCTCGGGGGAGGGCCTTCTCTGTAGCTGCTCCAGCCCTGTGGAACGATCTACCGCCTGAGATCCGGACCCTCCCCACTCTCGCGGCCTTCAAAAAGTCTATTAAGACCTGGCTTTTCCGGCAGGCCTGGGGCTGTTGACCTCTTGAATGAGGTCCAGCCCCACTACAGTTGAGTGAATGTTGTGTTTTAACCTCCTTTGTTTTCTTTATTTTTTTAAACGTTTTAATACTTTTTAAATTGTCTTTTATGTAAGCCGCCTGGAGTCCTTTGGGATTGGGCGGCATATCAGTTTATTCAAATTCAAATTACCCACAATTTCTACCCAAATTTCCCTGGCTAAAATTTTCTGTTTCACTTCTCTGATCAGCTCCAGGCAGCAGCCCTAACAACCTCTTAGCCTTAGTAGACTTAATTATGCATGATATGTGTGTCTAGGAGTATAATTCTGAAGTAACGCTGTTTGACCCTAAACGGCATTCGGGTCACCTCAAGATATTGAGGAGTAAGTTTGAGGACCCTGTTAAAGAAGACAGATTGACCAAAAGAAAAACAAAATCCAGAAAATAGATTCAGAAAGGCAAGAAGTTATGAGATAAATTGCCTGCTTCCCTCAGCTAGCATCCACAAATCATTCCCCAACCAACTTAAGAGGAAGAGTGTGAGGCCTACAACTACCACCACATTTAAGACACATAGCCCAAGACGGGTTATTAAATTGATGCCTTAATCGCAATATATTGAACATAATTATCAGTACTTTTTTCTTTTAACAAGGATATATTAAATTCTTTATGCAGTTGAATGTGCATTTTGCTTCCCCCTTCTTCCTACTCCTATTACATAAACCCTACTTCCTGTTCCTTATAATTCAATTTTGTTCAGTTGTTTTCTACTCATTCCAACTCTGCTTTCAGGAACTTGATGGAGCAGCAGCATAATACATAGTTTTACTCAGAATGGGACAACTCACCATGGACTACTCGCTATGGGACAACTCCTCATGGGACAATTTTGTCATTCACATTTCTTCCCCCCCCTCCTTTTGTATCCTTTATAAATGATTCTATTCCACCATTTCTTTAATATTATTGTATCTCTTGTCCCACAGTGAGTTCTCATGGCAAGTTGACCATGAGCCGAGCCAAGGTGGCGCAGTGGTTAAATGCAGCACTGCAGGCTACTTCAGCTGACTGCAGTTCTGCAGTTCGGCTGTTCAAATCTCACCGGCTCAAGGTTGACTCAGCCTTCCATCCTTCCGAGGTGGGTAAAATGAGAACCCGGATTGTTGTTGGGGGCGATATGCTGACTCTGTAAACCGCTTAGAGAGGGCTGAAAGCCCTATGAAGCGGCATATAAGTCTAACTGCTATTGCTATGATGAGTTGTCCAATGGTGAGTTGGCCATGGCAAATTGGCCATGGCACATTAGCTGAGGTGAGTTGGCCATAGTGAATTGTCATAAACCCCAGTTAGTATCAATTTTCCACTTTCCCATTTGAGAATTTAAGATTCATAGTGGCAAAAACCAGATGATTTGTGGGAAGTATTCCTAGAATTACTAATGTGGTGCCTCTAATTTGCTACTTGTCTCTTAATGATAACAAAAGATAAATAATTTGTTCTGAGCATAGTATTTACACCATCTTCTTCTTGTGGATAAAATCAATCATGTCTGCTGAGGCTTTTTCCCTGTTCAAGGATGAATCAATATTTCCCTTCCCCACCGGCATCAAAATGCCACAAACATTCCTTTCTTATTATAAATGTAAAGTCTAGAAGTAGAAACAAACAAGTAGGCAACATTTATTGCCAAAAGGAGCAAATCTTTTGTTCCCATAAGAAATTAGGATAACTTTATATATTGGCAGTTGTCCTTGAATCAATAACATTTATTTATCAGATTTAATTCTGCCTTTTATTCAGAAGCTTTTAGGCATACATTTCCCTCCTCATATTCATCTTTACAACAATCGTGTGAAAAATGTTCAACTGAGATATAGACTGTTCCAAAGTCACTCAGTAACCTACCTCTCCTCCCCCCCAGCCTAACTTCTTCCCTCTGACACTCTACTGGATAAATCCTTCTATTTGTTAGTATTAACTTTTATAGTTACAAAGCTATATTTCTATCTGGGCAATTATTTATAGTGCTTCCTTGAAATTCCATCTAACCCTCATGTTTTCTTAATTGGCAATATTCATGCCTGAGACTCAAAGGAATCTGCTTGCACCTTTTCCAATTAACCAATGTTATTAAAGAAATAACACTAGAAGCTGCATGCCTTGTGATAAAATGTATTAATCCGAGAGACATGAGCTATATGAGATACATCTAAATTGCTTCCTTTCACCTTCTCTAATTTCAAGAGTATTAATACAAAGGAAGAGGAAAGGGGCAACCTACATTCATAGATTATTTTGCAGAAGTCTTGATCACTGATGTGATCAAGACTTCTACCTGCTTAGTATCTACAAAATGTCTTAAAACAAACATACTTTCTCAGCATGGAGAAACTTTCAAAAACTAAAACAAAGTGGATGACATAATTACTCCTCAGAACTTGCTTTGTTTCTAAAAGTACACCTTGATCACCTTTCCATCAGTGTAGTACTTCTTTTTGTAAAATATCAGCCAATAAAATTCCCCCTTGTTTCTCCTTAGTGAGCAGAAATTTTTAGTAAGTCAGCATTTCACTAGTGATGTTTCTGGAGGTAGCAACAGAAAAGATGAGGGACTGCTGGCCTTGGAATCTAACCAACTCCAAGATGTCTTAACAGCTCATGACACTCTTCACCAAAGTTTCCCACGAGAGGCCTGTCCAACAGATGAATATCCATTATATGTGAGTATTGTGGAATATTTAAACAATATTAATATGTATGTCTCTGTGTGTCTCTGTGTATATAGTTAATATTTAGATATAAGAGCCGAGGTGGCGCAGTGGTTAGGGTGCAGTACTGCAGGCCACTTCAGCTGACTGTGATCTGCAGTTCAGCGGTTCAAATCTCACCGGCTCAAGGTCGACTCAGCCTTCCATCCTTCCAAGGTGAGTGAAATGAGGACCCAGACTGTGGGGGCAAGTTGCTGACTCAATTTGCTAAAAAAATTGTAAACCGCTTAGAGAGGGCTGAAAACCCTATTAAGCGGTATAGAAGTCTAATTAATAAATAAATATTAATTTGTATCTTGAATATAGAAGACATTATTTGTTCTCATTATTTTGTCTCTCTATGTTTCAGGAAGATAATATATAATATGATTACAATATGATGAGATAGATAGATAGATAGATAGATAGATAGATAGATAGATAGATTTTAAACATTTAAAATAATTTAGAAATGGACCTTATAAACTATTAAACTTTACCATTAATTTATCAGTGACTTACTTTTACAAACAGGTGATTTTCCCGTCCATTTCATATCTGGTTTACATGTCCGGTGTTCAGATCCACCAGCAAGAAAAAATCCCGGCTGACATGTATATACCAGAGTGTAGCCCAGGGTAGGCAGATCTATTGCTTTTACATCTACATTCGCTGGTGTCTCTGGCTGTCTGCAACCATGAGCTGAAAAAGTTTTAAAAGTTATTGAAGCATTCTAAAAAAAGAACAGCAGAAATAGGATAAATGACAAACATTTTATTACTTTACACTTTTGTTTGGGAAAACATATCCATTATAAGAGCCGAGGTGGCGCAGTGGTTAAATGCAGCACTGCAGGCTACTTCAGCTGACTGCAGTTCCGCAGTTCGGCTGTTCAAATCTCACCAGCTCAGGGTTGACTCAGCCTTCCATCCTTCCGAGGTGGGTGAAATGAGGACCCGGATTGTTGTTGGGGGCGATATGCTGACTCTGTAAACCGCTTAGAGAGGGCTGAAAGCCCTATGAAGCGGTATATAAGTCTAACTGGTAACTGCTAACTGCTATATCATTAGCATATCATTGTTATGTATTTCTCTATGCTGTTAATAAAGAAACAGTGCAAGACATAAATGTGAAAAAGCTGAAACTGAATGTGCTGTGACGTACCACATTGCCCTGCACATGGTGCACTGCCTACATTCCTTGAGCAAACCCCTCCCCGCCCATCCCCATTCAATCAGAGACTCACACAAATGAAAAGGCTATTTAAAGAATGATAGTTACAGGCAAGCAACCTGCTTTCCTCTATTGAGGTCCTTTGTATCACCTACAAGAAAGACTAGCCAAGTTTGCTGAGGCAATTAATGAAGAAAGCATCAAAGCCAAGCTGGATAGCGAGGCAGGAAGAGGGAACAAAGATTGATGGCTGGGACCAGTTATGCCTTATAAAGCTATTGTCCGATCAGAAAGGCCCCACATGGAATGAAATGTACTAATCTTTCTTAAATAGATAATTCTCTCTGAAGAAACTGACAAGCCTTCCTGTGAAAAACTACAAAGGAGAAGCAACAGCGTTTGTGTAAAGTTCACCAAGTAGCTAAGAATTGGAATAGACTTTAATGAAGTGCTTGTGGAAGAAAGTATATCAGCAAAATTGTATCATGGTAAAGTGAAAAGTAGAATCATGAATACGAAACTAATACGGGGTAGAACATTTCCTTGTTCTTATGAAATACTATATATATATATATATATATATATATATATATATATATATATATATATGTGTGTGTGTGTGTGTGTGTGTGTGTGTGTGTGTGTGTGTGTGTGTGTAGGTCAGTAGGTCGGTCTTTGGTTGTTCGGGTTTTCTCCCGTGTAAAATTGGAAGTGTCTTGGCGATGTTTCGACGAAGTCTCATTCGTCATCTTCAGGCTTCATGCTTCCAGGAGCAATGTGAGATCTCAGCTGTTTCTTCCTTTTAACTGCCAGTGGGGGTTTGAGCTAATTTCCTTTTAACTGCCAGTGGGGGTTTGAGCTGAATATATATATGCTTAGCTTTGGCAACTGATATTAAATTGGGATATGTCTCCTCATACCATGTGAAAGATACTTCATGCCATGTGATTCTGGGCACACAACAGTTCCAACCTAATGATTTTGCAAGCCAAATTAATGTAATCATGGAGAACGCCTGGGGCATTCTGTGCTGTGTCATTGATATCTGTATGAAACTCGATGAGGGCAAGTACCTTAGCCTGAAGGATCCCAACAAGGATGTAAGTTAGTTTATTAATACATTAATAAACTAACTTCTGAGAAGCAAGGTCTCCAATCAAAATAATGCATACAATAGTCTTCCTGGGAAGATTTTGGATGTCCAAAACATACAGAAATATATCTCTCAATGTAGGAAACTTACATTGCATTGAATGCCTGCTATTATTTGGTATCAAGAATGTTGATATTATCAACATAGTATAGGGTGGCTTAATGATCTCCTGTACGGTTTTTACAGTGAATCATCTGGATGGTCCTTAGAACTGAGGTTACATGTGTAAGTAAAAACTACAGCAATCTGCAGAAAATATTTGCCTGTCAGCTATTCTTTGCTTGCAGTGTTCCCAGGCATGGTTCGAGGGCACGGGATGAAACAAAGTAATAACCTGCAACATTTTATTCACTCATTTGATGACACTTGATTTACTCAGCTATTACAACGTGAACGTTCTCACGTACACCAATGATGTAAGGACTAATCAATTATTGTGCCTTGGAGACTTGTTAGCCAATAATGATATAACACGTAAAGTAGGTAGAGCTCAAAGGAGCTGAAAACACTATAAGAATGATGTTTCATGATTAATAATTTTGCTGTTGATTCTCATGTCAATTCTGGTTGCTCAATAAACTTCTGTTGGTTCAGCTATCCATGGATTGGATTATTCTTTCATCTCCAGCCTCAGGACCCTAAATGCTACAATCTCTCTCCCCCCCCCCCCATTTGATTATTTCCTCATCAGGAAAACAGAGTAAATGGCTGTTCTAGGCCCTATTGGGGGTGGTGGTATTCTTTAGGAATAGTTAGATGAGACCTCAGGGCTTCAAAGCTGAGATTGGTATCGCAAGTATTTCTTCATGGTTGCAATTGCACTGGTGGCAAGCAACATTTCTCTGGCCAATGTAACTGAAACAGAAGGTTTTCTGCAGTTGAATACTGATATCTTCAATCATTTAGACTGCCTTTTCACCTTGCTACTTGGATAGCTGAACCAATAGGAATGGTTGCCTTATAGATATAAGGTTTGTGAAGCAACAATAACTTAACCCAACTGCAATCAAACAGAAAGACAAAAATTGTCTAGCTGAGGATGGGAGCATATTGACATGATTAACACATTTTCTAAAGCTGGCCTTCAAAGGCCATAGAAATAGGCAATAGATTGGCAGAAAACAATCCGCTGAAATATTTAAAAAACATCAATGAGAATCTTGAAAACGATCAACAATACGATGGAAAACACAACTGAAATAAATCAACTATTAGTCTACTCTCATAATAAGACAAAACATTCCCAGCCACAGTTAAAAAGAATGCAGGTAAATAAATCATAAATCCTTCTAGCATGCACAGTGGGTGGGAGCATTTGGGGACTAAGAAAACAATTCAGTTCAAGAATATTCATGTGTGTGAATCAGGAGATTACAAAGAAGAAGAAGCTAAAGTATTTTGCAAATTAGACAATGATCCATAATGTTATTTGGGGATCTGTTTTCTTCTGCCCGTTTCAAAAATGATTTATCTGCTAAATATATTTATTATGAACTACTAAAAATAAGTTTCTACTATGTTACATTGGCTATAGCTGCACTGTAACAATATTTTTCCCTTTGTAAAGATATTATTTGAAATAAGATAAGCAACTAAGTTTAATTTTGTTTTCTATCAAAGTACTTTCTAAATATGCATTTTGACAGCTTCTAACTGACAGGACATCCCAAAGCATTGGATGACATCAATTTTTCAGTATAAAAGATGCAGACAAATTGTAATAAGTAGATATTGATTGGGAGATTATCATGGAAAATATGTGGTCACTAAGAGTCAGTGTTGATGATACATAATCAATTGGGAGACTTTCTAAGAGTTTATCTTCAAAGGAAAGATACCTAGAATTCAGAATTTCCAAATCTAGAGAGTCATACAGATGATTAGACTTGGGAAAGCTGAAATCTAAGAAATATAGAGCAGTCACTGATTTCGTTAGAAAAAATATAGACCATGTTGTTTCCATTGTATGTAAATATCCTCCCCCACCCAAAAAGCCCCCACCAGGATTATTCCAGATTCATTGGCACATATTAGGCAAATCAGTTTGTATATAATGTCAAATATTATAAAAATGAATAGTATCTTGCTTTAAAAAAAACATGTTAGTGACTGATTTATTTTACTTACGAATACATTCAGGTTGTATGCCACTCCAAGTTAAATTTGAAAGACAAGTTCTTGTAGTAGAGCCCTGAATATGATAACCCTTTCTACATCTGAAGAAGACCCTGCTCCCTACCTGAAAAATGAAATGGAAAAATTATGGCAAATTGTTAAAAAAACAAGTTATTTTTTTTTAACCTAATTTAACTAAACTACTTATACTGTTGATTTCTATATAATGAACAGGTCCCTTCAAGAGGTCAGCAGTAAGGAATAGACAAATGATGTTTGAATCAAAGGTTTGTATTCAAATAGCTTTTCCTCCTTCTTCCCCCTTTTTGGGGGTGGAGGTTGTACTTGGCAGAATAAAGACCAGTGGTTTCATCTCAAGGAGGCTGGGTAATTATAATGGAAAGTTAGAAATATTTTCTTCAAAACCAATTGGCTTAACAACAAAACAAGCCTGGAGGGTTAAATTATACACCCCTCAGAGAGGGCCGGCAATTTGGGTGTCCTCCTGGACCCACAGCTGACGTTAGAGCACCATCTGTTGGCTGTGACCAGGGGGCCTTTCGCCCAGGTTCGCCTGGTGCACCAGTTGCGGCCCTACCTGGACTGGGAGGCACTTCGAATAGTCACTCATGCCCTCGTCACCTCAAGACTGGATTACTGTAACACGCTCTACATGGGGCTGCCCCTGAAGAGTGTTCGAAGACTACAGTTGGTCCGGAACGCAGCTGCGTGAGCGATATGGGGTGTATCTAGATACACCCATATTACACCTATCCTCCGCGAGCTGCACTGGCTTCCTATTGGTCTCCGGATGCGCTTCAAGGTGCTAGTCGTTACTTTTAAAGCCCTTCATGGTTTAGGACCTGGCTACCTGAGAGACTGCCTCCTGCCACTTACCTCCCAACAACCAACAAGATCGCACAGGTTGGGCCTCCTCCGGGTGCCGTCAGCCAGACAATGCCGCCTGGCGATTCCCTGGGGGAGGGCCTTCTCTGTTGCTGCGCCAGCCCTGTGGAACGATCTACCTGCAGAGATCCGGACCCTTACCACTCTTCCGGCCTTCCGTAAAGCCGTCAAGACCTGGCTGTTCCAACAGGCCTGGGGCTGTTGATTGATATCCAGCCCCGCTTAGATGGAATGGGTGACATGAATTTTAATACTGTATTTTTATTTTTTTATCTCTATTTTTTAAAATTAAATGTTTCTTGTCTGTTGTGAGCCACCCAGAGTCCCTATGGGAGTGGGCGGCATACAAATTCTAATAAACTTGAAACAAAAAAAAATTGATGGCGAAACTACTCCTTCCATCATACAAGAAAAGGTCATGTCCTACCATTTTAAATAATAATATATGATAGGAATCAACAGCCTAGAAGAAGCACATTGTCTTCTTAATTACTCTAAGATCTTTCCAAAGTTATTGTAATATATTTTAATGAATTGATACATCTGCAAAAGGATAATTCTGTTCTTTATTTAATCAATGCCAATTCCTTGGTCTGTAACTCTGATATTACTTGGGGGGAAATGTTCTTTTACATTTTGATTGGGAATGTTGCAATATAGCTTTACCTTTAAATTTCCCACTGAATTAATGGAGAAAACATCATGAAAACGATGGAAGAGGCATTTAAAAATGTACTGATGGACAAATCAGGGGCGGGTTGCTGTCGGCATTACGGCCGGTTCGATGCATGCAAAAATTTTTGTTCCAGCGACCCAAACCACTACCAGTTCGGCTGAACCAGTTCAAAGCGGCAGGAAACCACCTCTGGGACAGATGTGATATTTAGTCAGTCACAAACTATGTTATTTCAAGTATGAAAATATGCAATCGTATCTCTATTTCCTCTATTATTTACAATATTTGTTCGATATCATTTTATATGCTCTTCCTCCTAATGTATGGATTTGATCTGCAGTTTTCCCTTACGCACATATTCAGCAAGATTTTTATATTTCAAGATAAATTACATTTTGATGAGTGCATTGGAAAACTCTGAGAAAGATGTTAACGAGAGAATTATTGAGATACAGTTCACACATTAGATTGCAAACCACAAATTAGGTCTGTTCCATTTCGATATTTCAGTTAAGCGAAGTTCTCCTTATTCCCAATAAAAATGATAAAGAATTTTAAATGCTGATGAAGAAAAGACTAAGCGGGCCAAAATGTAGATTTCTAGGGAAATCAAAATTGCCCATCCTAAATTGTTCTGACCCCCCCTCGTTCCACACCAAAGCACACTCCGAGCCAGAGATAAATTATGGCATTTAATTAACAGACAAACAGGTCCTTGGCAGCAACCCAGCACAGACCAGCTTGGGCAGCGATAAACACAGATAAGGCTTGGCAGCAATCCAGCCTGCCAAGCTCACACAAAATTCTCCAACATTCGATTCTGTGTTGACTTCTGCAAAGAGGGGCGTGTGCACAAGTAGCTTTTTATAGTCTGGAGAGGAGCCTAATGACCAGCAGCTGAGCACAATTACCTCCTGTAATTGCGTAATTGTTCCTGACGCCTAGTAGCTCTTCGATGGCGTGCATCCAGGAACAACTCACTACTGGCCTCCGGCTCACTCTCCCTTGTCTCCTCCCCACTGGTCCAAGGCTCAGGTGCCTCCTGATGGCCAACCAGCCTCTCTGCGCCCTGCTTGGAGTCGGAACCCTGTCCAGAGTCCTCCACATACCCCAGAGCCGATTCAGAGGGACCCAACACTAAACTATCCAATGAGAGCCAACTTGATGTAATGGTGAAAACAACAGTTTAAAAATAGGAAGACTATGAGTTGTAGCCCCATTTTAGGCATAAAGGTAGTGACCTTAGTTTGGTCATTCTCTTTCAGTCTAGAACAGTGGTTCCCAACATGGGGCCCACACCTCCACGGGGAAGGGGGGCAATTTGATTTTTAATGGGGGCAATTTGAACCTTGTTTAAACCAAGTTAATGGCCTTTTAGGCTTCCTCTGTGTGAGTAGAGTTCACTTTTTGAGCAAAGTAAGAATTATATGTCATGGTGGGGGTGGGGTGGGGGGCATCAGGACTTTAGAGATGCTTCGGTGGCCAAAAAAAGTTTGGGAACCACTGGTCTAGAAAGAAAGTAATGGCAAACCATTTCTGAAACATTTGTTGATATCAGGATTCAATCCTGAGTCAAAGGTATATAAAAACATACAAATACAAATACTCAAAATATGATAGCAAAAGTAAACCCTGAACAATAATACCTCATAACCTGTGGAGCTATTCTGGATTCCATAATGGGGGGTTCCAGGATCTGGGCAGCTGTTATGAGCAGGATCTGTAGTTGAAAACATATGAGGTATGAAATGGGTTAGTAGATTCTAACGAATAAGGTCATTTTAAAAATTATTTCCAAATTTTGAAAGAATACTTTCAAGCCACGACTGTAATAAAAAAGTGTATTTAATAAAGTGATAACAGATAGTGGGTTGAATGGAAAATTAAAGTTATATCTCTTAATTAATTCTAGACACACTTTTCACTGAATCAAGGCCATCAAGCATTATGTAAGCATATAATGTAGAAGGAAAGTTTTGAGATCAGATCACAAAAATTAATTGCATTCTTTGTAGATCTCTAAACCCTACCAAATTGTTTTGAAGCAAATCTCAAATCTCCTGTTATGCACAATCTCTAGGTTGGTTCCAGCATGGACAAAGGAACAGACTCACTTATAAAATCACTTATGTTAGCCTGATCAACACTCCAGATCAGATTTAGGGAATAGAGGGAAGATTGTAGCAAGATATGGGAAATAGGCTTCCTTACTAGTATTAGTACTCAATACTATGCTGCATTTATTATATTGATCCCTTTGAACTTTTGACCACTCTTTTAATTCCAGTGGCATATAAGCTGTACATATTGTTTACAGGTGTCTTTAAACAAAACTTTTGTATGTGTAGGCATAGGATATTGTTATCAAAGCTATTTACTCTTTAATTATTCTTTAAAGCTTGATTATGAATGAATCACTGAGGTTATTTTTTGCTATGTGAACATGTAGGCTTCATATCAACATAACTAGAATAAGTATTAAAGTTTAGATTCAGTTCTGTTTCTCAGGGCACCATGACCAATAAAAGATCAATAAATATTTTCATTTTATTTATTAAACTTATGTGCTGCCTATCTCACCTAGAGGATGGGGAATCCAGCAGTGAGTTCCCACTGGTGGAAAGAGAGGCAGTGACTTCCAGTTTCCCCCTGTTATGCTCTACTCCCCTTCATTAGGGCATTTGTGAGGGCATCTATTCAGGACGCATGCAGGTTTACAGAAGAAAGAATTAGGAAAGAATCACTATGAGTCTCCCATTGTCAGTAGAACTCCACTGTGGTCAAATTCCTGAACAACTTCAACAGCAATATTAATGATGCTATTATTAAAAAAAAAATGAAGGCAAGGGTAGTAACAAAATGCTAGTGCCTTTCAGCTGTTAACAAAATGTACATGTATTTAACAAAGGTAGGCTTTTGTTAAAAAGGAAAAAAAATGTTCTGAAGCTGTGGTGATTTCATCAGTTCTAGCCAAGAATTTTGTAATATGATGATTATTTCAATGAAAGAGAATATTTGTAGCTAAGGGTTGAACTGTGGAGTCTTTGGTGCTCTCTGAGCTTAGTTGTTTTCTTGCAGATATTTCATTAGTCACCTCGATAACAAAATCAGTTCTAAGGGTGGGATTTCCTCTCTCTTTGTAGCAGAGGTGGTTCACACCTATCAGTTCGCACCTATTCGGTAGAACCAGTTCGTCAAATCTACCGAACTGGTTAGAAGAGGTTCCACCAGTGGACCCGGAAAGCAGGCCACGCCTACAGAAGAGGTTCCAAAAGTTTTTGAAACCCACCACTGGTCCTTGGATATGATTATTCTACACTATCATGCTCCTATTTATAAAACTCAATGCCTCTGTGAAAGGTAAGGATGACTACTGCGTTTGTGGTGCAATCAGAACATTGCGTGTGTTGAAGTTGTTTTAACGCAAACCAAAGATGCCTTTTGAAAAACAAGTTTACATCCTATTCTTATGCATGCCAGTGCTGTGTGGGAGGTAATTTAAGGTGGTTCTGACAAGTGTCGTCGGCATCTTCATATCCGGTCACATGGGCGGCAAGCCACTCCCATCCGGTCACATGGGCGGCAAGCCACTCCCACAAAGGAGGCCACACCCACAAGTAGGTTCGAACAATTTTTGAAACCCACCACTGGTTTGTAGACAAGTGGCTTGCCCTGTCAGTATTGATGGGAGTGTTTTTGATGATTCCTTAATCCGGCTGTTGTTGACTGAGTTGATAATTGGTATATGATTATGATTATTATGGGATCTAACAACAGGAATGCCAATCATTCTTATAAACAATTATAAAGGACTTCCTAGGGGACAAAGTACTCTGAATCCTTTTAGAGAAAGAAGGAAATAGATTTTGGGGTATAAAGGAACACTAAATATTCTTACCTACAAAAATTCTTCATACCCTTATTTATACTAATGGTGATATTTTATTAGTTCCTAGTAATTTCCAATCTGCAATCTTATAAAGTAGAAATAGAATAGAGTACACTACTGCATTTTTGTTTGATTTTCAGTTCAATCAGTCACTGGAATATATCATGGACTTATTTACAAAGCAAATCTTAAAGGCTTCATCAGTCAGGAGGCTGAGAGTCTAACACAAGGATTTTTTAAAAAAGTATTTGAACAATCAAGGGACTTTTAGCTTCATCAGCAGTTTGACTAGGCATCTGCTAATGGGAAAATAAAACAATATTCCTCCAGCAGAAAATTATATTTTTTTAAAGTACCTGTAGGACTGCCTTGAAGCAGTTGAAAGGGAGACAGGGTCATTTCCGAGGAAATGCTGTTTACAAAGGATTATGTTTTATTATTATAAAACACTTTGTCTTAGAATATTTAATTAAAATTAGGATTTACTTCAACATCACCTCCCTGTGAGAATGAATGTCCAAATATATGTGTGGTTTGGTACTACCCTTAAACAGCATGCCTATAAATCAAAGAAATGTTATAGCAGGGTTACAGCCCTTTTTCTCAAGAGTCCAATCAACCACAGCCAGTTTATTATTATTATGGTAAAGAGAAATGTGTGCCATACAACCCTCCGGAGACTAGGTGGGAATTTTAATGTTTGAATCTGTCCTGTGAGAGAACATGCAAAATCTTCCTCTCCTGTCCCCATACGGTTTTAAAACATTACTGAATTTCTTCCCTGTCTTCATGACATTTTGAAACAGAATTATATCCTTTATGTTGAATGAGTAGATTGGTTTTTACACCGAAAATAAGAGTGCGCATCTGGTAATTTTGGTTTGTACTCTTTAATTGATGTGATGATCTTAAGAATATTTTTTTTTCTAACAGTATAGTAATTTAACTAAATATCATGGCATTTTCCCACAGGAAACCAGGAAGGTTTGAAGCAATTTGATAAATCCAAAGAAGGCTAGTTAAACTTGGACATTTTCTGACCTCAAACACAAGGTTACATATTCTGTTTTCTTATGTTTCTAGGTCACTCATTGACTATGGAAGTCCAAAAATTATCTACTCAGTTTGCCTCCCACTTTATAAGCATTTCTTCCTGCATCTTTATTTTTGTCTTCTTTGCCTTGCCCAAGAATAGGGGGAAGTCTGTCCCTTCTATGTAGCTTTCCTCCTCAACAATCTAGAATCCTCCACAATTTCCACAAGGGACAGTATCTATAACTAGAGCTTTTTTAAAAAGTAGGATGACTTCATAATTCCTACATGTACAGAGATTGCTGAAAAAAATAACTAGGTATATTTTATAAACATCACTACACATCAATCAATGGAAATATAAGGATTGAAATTGGGGGCATTTTGATCAGCTGTCTGCAACATTTCCTCTTTCTCTCTTGGATAGGGTATTCTATTTTTTGCCATATAAATGCCATGTAGTAATTGTTGGCCAGTTTCAACAATTGAAACCACCTTACTTGATATCACTGTGTGTTTTGATACGTAATATATAAATACTTTGAACAATAACTAAAACTAGCCAGCAATCATATTTTGTTCTTTTCCTCTTTTTTTTTTAACTCTTTAGCATTTCAGTGCTGCATTAGTGAAGTGAGCTGCTCTTGAATAGATTAATATGGTTGCTAAATACTGCTGCTTTACAGAGATAAATGTGAGAAGCAAAAATCAAATTCTTTTCAACCTGATGAAGCTATTTCAGAGGGAGAAGAATATGACTTCAAAAGAATTGTGCTCTTTTTTATTCCTTTAAGCGGAGAATTAATTCAACAGTGCCAAAATATAAATCAACACCTATCTATCAAGATGAGGTCATCTAAATACTATATACAGGTCTGTGATTGCTGTATTATTTGTGACATGGAGGAGACAGTCACACTGCTTTGTCTTATACTGATAGTGACTGAATTTTGTCATTACTAGGCAGGTACGCGAGAGGATGGTTAGCATGGTTAAGAAACACAATTTGGGAAAATTATTAAGTTGAAGCAAAAGGAGGTACCGTAAGCCTGGGGGGGGGGAAGTCTGATATTCTGGGGAGAGAGTTTGAACAAGGCTAAAAAGGAAAAATAAAGGAAATGGGAACAATGCAACTCTGAATGCCATGGAATTATAATGTGCTAAAATAAGTGATGAATAATAAACATACAATAGCACATATGTTCAATTTTGGGTCTTAAGGCATTGCTGTAATGTGAACATAACCTTCTATTCAGATACTCATTTGATTGTATAATTGCTGAAAATATGTGAAGGAATAGAAATGACCTGGATCCAAAAAGTTCATTTGGCCTCATCTTTATTATTTCCCAAACTTGTACTTTTGAGTAGTACAACCTTAAAGGTGATCAGAGGGGAAAAAAATCTTATTTGTGAACAGACAAATTCGAAGGGATTGTTCACATATTGTTTATCAACAGGGAAATTTGAAAAATGACTCGCCAGGACAAAAATAGCACAGGATATCAGAGTCATTTCTAGGATGTGTTGCCCCATCCTGTAAAACAGCTTCAGTTGCTGTTCATTTTGGGGGGGGGGGGGAAACACCTGAAGAAAGACTGATGTGAGAATCCATCTCAAGTCAGATTTGAGCACTGCCACAGCCTTCTAGTGATTCTGTGTCTGGTACTTTACTGGCTGCAACAATTTCTTAAGGGTTTTGTGGTTTTTTTTGAGAGAGAGAGAAACTTCTACCGTTTTTCTCATATGTAACTGATGTATTTACATCTAACAGTGTTTCATCATTTAATTAAAAAATAAATATCTCACAAAGGTAATATTCTCTGAAGCAAATCTTGACATTTTCGCTATATCTGCTTGGCAACAGAGTTATAACAATGAATGATGTGCAAGTATTTAATTGGAAGGGCAGGGAAACCTCTGAACTCAGAGGTTTTAGTATCAATACAGAATACAAGGGACACACTTTTTATACCCTCTTAACGGGATGAAAGTTACCTCTGATCTAGATTATTCTATGTTTATTAGATATTTCATATTCATATTGGAAACAAGATACTAGTAGAGTAACATTACATTTTGTTCCTTTAGCACCAGGCAAAGATGCATTGATTGTACACAAAAAAGAACCATGAATAAAACTGGGCTTTGTTAAAATATTGTCAGCAAAGAAGATCAAAACGCAAATACAATCAACCATTGTTCCATATTTGTTGCCTTTTAAAGTATTTCTTCAAATCCCTTCCAAATAACTTCATCAATTTGTTTCTTTTTTTGCTGCCCAATGGTAACAAATAAATGAATAAATTACCAATGCAAGTGGGCTGAATTCCACTCCATGTACCATCAGCTTGGCAAAGTCGCTTTGAAGATCCTATCAATAACAGAGATGCCCGGCATTGGAAAGTGACTTCCGATCTGTAGGTGAAACTTTTACCATTGAGTCTCCCATTAGCTGGAACGCCCGGCTCTCCACAAAAGACAGCTGTTACACAGAAGGAATATTAATACAGAATATTAATACTCTTCTTTAAAGAAGAAGAAATAGATAAGAAAATCATTTGTTGATTCGTGATAAAAAGAACTACACTATTTAACTTGTATCAAACAGGTCATTCTTGAGTTAGATGGATGCTAAATTGTTTTCGAGGCTAAAAAAAATGAAAAGAGAATCCATGAGAAATCCCAAGGCTTAATGCAGCTGTCTCTGTAGAGGAAGTGGACATATGGTGAGAACATTACAGACAGAAGGGGGTTGGAAAAGAAAAGAAAAACTTTAAAAATCAATTAAGCAAAGGATGTTTTCCACTGATATTTTTTTTTCCCTTATGGATTTAGATAGCAAAACAATTTCCTGACAAGCTCAGAAAAGTTAGGTTGCCCAAATCATCAGAAAGATCTGGTTTTCTATTTTGCCCCAGAACATCCTAGATAGTCAAATAATGACCTTTGGTGTTTTCATAACAAATTATAAGTTGCCTTTAAAAAAATGTTTTCAATCACTATAATTTGGTAACAGAAAGCAGTCTTGTTTTTATAAATGTTTGCAGAAATAAATCAATATATATATTCAGAAGGCTTTCATAGGTGTGTATGAATAATCCAATACAGATAATGCATATCTATATGCATTATTTCGCCAAAATCTCATCTATATACTTCAATTAAAGATAAATAATCATTTTGATATATAGAGAATGCTTCGAGCCCTGTTCCATTGTAATGAATTATTTTGGACAATTTAAGGATGTTCTACCTATAAACATAAATCAATAAGAGATTATTGTGTCTCCTTAACATTGTGAAGATTCTGTACAATTTACAAAGATTAGCAATCTAATTATTGACTTAGCTAATTATCCAGAAGCAATACAGGCAGTTTCTATCCTGCAGCCAAAGTTCTATGATACTTCCATTCATTCCCCCTGCCCAATTTGTAGACTGGTAGTTCTAACCTCTCCCCCAAAGAAAAAAAACAAATATAGCAAGGAAAGAATGGCTCAAGCAATAGCAGTAGCAATAGCAGTTAGACTTATATACCGCTTCATAGGGCTTTCAGCCCTCTCTAAGCGGTTTACAGAGTCAGCATATCGCCCCCACAGTCTGGGTCCTCATTTCATCCACCTCGGAAGGATGGAAGGCTGAGTCAACCCTGAGCCGGTGAGATTTGAACAGCCGAACTGCAGATAACAGTCAGCTGAAGTGGCTGCAGTACAGCACTCTAACCACTGCGCCACCTCGGCTCTTGCTAGTTGCTGGCTATATGCCATCTCCCTAGCCAAGTGGAAGAAGGGCTGGCTGATATCATGTAAGCAAGCAGTATTAAGACAAAAGCAGAATCTAGAAGAGCCAAGGTGGAGCAGTGGTTAAATGCAGCACTGCAGGCTACTGCTAGATCAGCAGGTCAGCGGTTCAAATCTCACCGGCTCAGGGTTGACTCAGCCTTCCATCCTTCCGAGGTGGGTAAAATGAGGACCGAGATTGTTGGGGGCAATATGCTGACTCTCTGTAAACCGCTTAGAGAGAGCTGAAAGCCCTATGAAGCGGTATATAAGTCTACTGCTATTGCTGCTATTGCTATACAAAAAGATAAAAGGAGTAGGGCCGGTGGCTGTGTAGAAATAGCCAGAGGTGATAAAGACAGGAAAATATAATTTTATCCAGGTATGTGTTTTAATTGCAACTAAAATATATTTAGCTCTTGGGAGGATCTAAATTCAAAAACACACCTTTTTGTAACATAGCCAAAAGTGAACTCCACATTCAATATTTTGAATATTGCATGGGAATTCCAAAGTGAAAATGTTACTTAAAATTTCAGTTCCCAGCTATAATTCATTCGTATTAATGAAAAAAAATGCTGTCCTGTCTGCTTTTACCTTGTACACAATATTCAGTTCCTGTTGGATCCCAGTAACTCCTGCTGTCTTCTCAGTCATAAGTGAGAAGATACCATTACAATATGAAGTAGTAGGTATATATTTTTTAAAAAAAGTATAATCTTAATGAACTTACGTAGGCACTGTGGAATTTCTCCTCTCCATACTCCTCTACCTTCACATGAAAGGATAGCAGAATTTGAAAGGTGATAGCCATCAGCACAGCCGTAACTTATACTCGATCCCCAGTGGAAATCAGATCCTTCCACCTTTCCATATAGGACCTGGGGAGGTGGCCCACAGGTAATAACTATCAGATTTAAAAGAAAGAACATAGTAAAGTATTTAGAGATGATTCAGAATGGGAGTACACGTGCATTTGATAATCTGTGATAGTTGCATACTCTTTCTGTTCTGTGTTTCTGTACATTTCATTGAAAGTATGTATTTGCATCATGCATTCCATTGTTATGGCACATACAATGGAGGAAGCAGTTGATTTGGGGTGGATCTACTAAAACGGTTCTACTCAGCTGCCTAGAGCAAAGAGACATTCTATTTATTTCTTAAATTGGTATCCAGTCTTTCTGTTCATATGACACACTGTGTTGGAAAAAAAAGACATGTTATAAAAGATAAAAAATAAAAGTAAATAACGTTACGAAATTGGGGGTGGAATATAATTTTTCTGGATGCTTTTTCTCCAAATGAAGAGTGTAGAACTTTATTTCTTTTCCCTGATTTCTATATGATAATATTGTCTCAAAGATCTCTACATGTATTTTTAAAAATCATATATCTATCTATCTATCTATCTATCTATCTATCTATCTATCTATCTATCTATCTATCTATCTATCTATCTATCCATCCATCCATCCATCCATCTATCATATCTATCTATCTATCTATCTATCTATCTATCTATCTATCTATCTATCTATCTATCTATCTATCTATCTATCTATCTATCTATCATATCTATCTATCTATCTATCTATCTATCTATCTATCTATCTATCTATCTATCTATCTATCTATCTATCTATCTATCTCTATATATCTATCTATATCTATATCTATATCTATATCTATATCTATATCTATATCTATATCTATATCTATATCTATATCTATATCTATATCTATATCTATATCTATATCTATATCTATATCTATATCTATATCTATATCTATATCTATCTGTCTGTCTGTCTGTCTGTCTGTCTGTATGTATGTATGTATCTATATCTATATATCTATATCATCTCTCTCTCTCTCTCTCTCTCTCTACATACACACACACACACACACACACACACACACACACACACACACACACACACACACACACACACACACATATATATATATATATATATATATATATATATATATATATATATCAGTATGTCCTTGTTATCTACTGAAATAGTAAAAGTGTAAAGAAATGCAAATTTTGGGATTGGGGAAGGATACAAAGTATCATAAATATATTATTCTTAAAAAACTGGCCTGAACAAAACAAATTATTGATCATTGTTAATTTTAATCGATTTTTTTAATGCTATTGTCAGTTCTAATTGGGTTTGTTTGGGATATTCTATTTAATTTTTTTAAAAAAAACCTTTTGTATTATGTGTTTCTTTTAATGTTGTATGCCGCCCTGAGTCCTTGGGAGAAGGTCGGCATATAAATCCAATAAATCCAAATCCAATCCAATCCAAGAGTTATTTTGCAGTTGGAGTAAATGGTGAAAGATAGATAAAATTATGAGTTATTTTCAAAGTAACTTAACAAAAAAAAAGAAAGAAAAGAACATAAGAAATATTGGATATCATATAGACATTTTTGCATTGCAAACTAGTTAATAATATAAAGAGATATAAATCTTCCATCTATGCAGTGAGAAATTATGTTAAATCTTCTAAGCCAGTGTTTTTCAACCTTGGCAACTTGAAGATGTCCGGACTTCAATTCCCAGCATTCGCTGGCTAGGGAATTCTGGGAGTTGAAGTCAAGACATCTTCAAATTGCCAAGGTTGAGAAACACTGTTCTAAGCAATTCTCTTTGTTTTTTGTAAGAACTTGCAGTTTGGGTGTTTCTGTCTCTATTTCTTTCTGTATTTTTTCTTCAATTTTTCTGCTTCAACCATTTCAACCGACATGCTTGTCAACTGAAGCCTCATTTCATGGCCTCAGTTCACTATAAAATTGAATAAGCCTCAATATCAAAACCCAATCTATGACCCAACCAGGCCCAAATATGATTAGTTGATCGTAATCCCAGAAATAAACTACAATACCCTGTCTACTATATATCAAACTTAGCTATTACCAGAACCTTAATGGAAATACATAAAAACTTTCCAACAGACCTTAGGTTGATACTTTACTAGGTACATATTGCAGGTAGTGGTAATTGATAAAATACAAGACCCATAATGTTTTGAAAATATACTACTTGTATCATTCCTTTCCCATTCCCAAAATTTGCAAATTGGCCTTTTTTCTCATATATATTTTCCCAGTATCTTACTTATACAAAGAAAATATTTATTTGTGATTAACTTTGGAACACCGCTTCATACCTAGATTCATCTTGGAATTACATTCATTTTTCATAACATTAATTTTAACCCATATACTTCATGGAATTTTGTTCCGACTACCAATATCTAAGCAATGTTCCATAAAACTTAACATTTAATTTCAGATCAAAAGAATTTATTTTGAGTTTACTGGACAAAGAAAGTATTTGAAAAGATGACATCAGATTTTCTCTAACGATCATGTACAAAATTTTGAGGTGTTGCAAACACGTTTTGGCCATATGAAACATTGACTTCCTTTTGAAATAATATTTTAATATACATAAATATATTTATGGGGAAGTTTGGTAGTGTTACTGATGCAGATATTTTGTTCAATTATATCCCCAAAGTTGGAATTTGATCATTTGTGAAAAGTTATGGTTGTATTGAGCCTGTACTGAGGTGTTGCTAAATGTTTCTGAGAAAGTGGAAAAGTACGACTATTCCTCTTATTAAACATCATTTTAAAAGATGTGTGACTTTATCTACTAATTAAAAATAAGTCAATGTGTTTTTGTGGCGTAGATTTTATTATATTTCATAACTCTACACAATCATTAATTATTTTTCCCTCAAGGTAGATTTAGAAAGTTTGACATGTGACATATTGACATATTTCTCCCTTTTGTGAGTGCTGTTTTGTTTTTGTAGTTTTACTGGAATCTATTTCCTGGATTTATGTATTTTGTAATTTTTTTATTTATTTCTATAAAACGTTAAAGAATAAAAAGCAATATATTTTTAAATATATATATATGTATATAAAGCAGGAATTGATAATCGGGAAATTTAGAATAGTACTAAATGGGTAAGAGACTTATAATGCTATAACCTCCAGTCTATTCTCCAATGTCAGGGCTTTAAATGAGCCGAGGTGGCACAGTGGTTAGAGTGCAGTACTGCAGGCCACTTCAGCTGACTGTTATCTGCAGTTCAGCGGTTCTAATCTCACCGGCTCAAGGTTGACTCAGCCTTCCATCCTTCCGAGGTGGGTGAAATGAGGACCCAGACTGTGGGGGCAATTTGCTGACTCTGTAAACCGCTTAGAGAGGGCTGAAAGCCCCATGAAGGGGTATATAAGTCTAACAGCTATTGCTATTGCTATTTAGGGCTGGTGTTATGCCTCATCTGCTTTCTAAACCTTGGGCATGACACCTACATAGCCAAAGACTCAAGATAGTTTATACTTTCTCTAACTTGTTGATTCAAGAGACATTTTCTTTAGCTTTGCAGATAAAATGCAAAGAGTTTGCTAAAGCAGTAGAAGAGAAGAGCAACTGAAAAGTGAAACTAACTCATGTCTATCTAAGTAATGGTCTCTACACTAGAGGATTCTGATTATAGTGACTATCTCACAAATCCTGAGAAAGTTGATCAATCATCGTTTAATAATATAATTTTAGTAGTAAGAAAGGATATGGTGTGTAAAGCGCACTGTACTATAAAATATTACAATTTTTAGACCCATGGTTCTTAATTTAATCCTTTTAGTTTCTTATGTCTTGATGTTGGAGAGTTAATTTTATTCTTGCTGTTCTGAATTTAACTGATTGTGCAGTCTTAACTTAAAACTATGTACCACTTTACATTTGTTATTGACTCATTGTGATATTATAAATACTAGAAACATCTGTATCGCTTGCTTCTAAAATCTACTTAAATTTTGTTTCACAGGAAGGAATGAGGAATGAGTTGACTCCTCATGATGTAGTGACAAGAGAGTTATATTTCCTTTTCTAAATTCACCTGACCTTTAAATGCTTTGTAAACTGCAGCACACTCTTTCCTAATGTAAGGATAGTAAGTGACACGCTTTTTCTTCAATAACAGAGAAGACAAGTAGGCAAATTCTTTCTTTATTAATACACTATTACAACAATTTCTTAACTATTTCTATTTCCTTAAATCAATTAAAAAAAACCCCAAGCAATCTGTTAAAGGCTTTCCACTTAAATTTACTTTAAAATTATTAAAAGGTAATGCTCCTTACAAATATGACACTTTAATTCTATTCAGGCAATGGTAGAATAATATTTACATGCCAATTAAAGCCCAAACCTTTACAGATGGGTTTACTGTTGTTCCAAGTTCCATCTTTGGTACAGCGGATTGTGGATGCTTCAACACGTTCCATCAGGTAGCCTGGATTGCACTGATAGGTTATCGTCTTATTAAATGAGAAATCGTTTCCAAATGGAATGCCATTTGCCAATTCACCTGGATCTCCACAACTGATCACTAGTTGGGAAATAACAAGAAAGTTTTCTTTTTGAAGAAACGGTATCCCACAGCAAACATGCTTACATACATAACAGATATTGTCAGAAATCTGCTAGTACAACTGTGTACCATAATTTACATTCATATTCAAGCAGCCCCATGCTGAAATGCAACCTTTAAAACCAAGAGAATTTTTAAAAAGCCTCTCTGTGAATATGTCTAGGTAGTAGAGATGATTCCTGATGGGACGTAAATATAATCAGGGACCCCTGCCATGAAAATGGAACTTCTAACCTGTGCTACAGCAATCTCACTCATTTAGGAGCACAGATGGACTGCGAAATGGAAACTTGGATTGAAGACCGAAACTACACTATTGAAAAGGATGTAAGGAACTAAATAAAACATAATGTAGATTACCTTTAGTAAAAAAAAACAATACTAGTATACTAGACTGAAAACTGTGCGTGCAATTATATATAATACTTGCAGGTAAGACCAACTTGTTTAAGATATTAATTTACATAACAACATAGATCTCCTTCTGGCAAAATAAATCTAATAGCAGAGTTTAATTTCTCCTCGACCTATGACCACAATTGAACCCAGCATTTTTGTCGCTAAGTAAAACATTTGCTAATTGAATTAGTAATATTCATGAATAAGTAATATTCATAATATTCATTCATAAGTAATATTTATTTATGACCTTCCTTGCCACAGTTGTTAAATGAATCACTGCAGTTTTTAGATTAGCACACCTGTAGTAAATTAGTAGTAAAACAAGTGATTTGGCTTGTCAGAAGGTCACAAAAGGGGATCACATAACGCCAGGACAGTGCAAATGTCATAAATACAAATCAGTTGCCAGGTGTCTGAATTTTGATCACACAACCATGGGGAAGTCACAGTAGTTGCAAAAAATGTAAAAAATGGCCATAAGTCACTTTTTTCAGTGCTGTTGTAACTTTAAACAGTCACTAAATGAACTGTTGTTAAGTTGAAGACTACCTATAAATGCAATTTATGTTTATGTGGCTTAGAGTAGAGAATATATAAAGCTAGAGCTGAGGTGGCACAGTGGTTAAATGCAGCACTGCAGGCTACTTCAGCTGACTGCAGTTCTGCAGTTTGGCTGTTCAAATCTCACCGGCTCAAGGTTGACTCAGCCTTCCATCCTTCCGAGGTGGGTAAAATGAGGACCCGGATTGTTGGGGGCAATATGCTGACTCTGTAAACCGCTTAGAGAGGGCTGAAAGCCCTATGAAGCGGTATATAAGTCTAACTGCTATATAACATTGAGAATCTAAGCCAGTGTTTCTCAACCTTAGCAACTTGAAGATGTCTGGACTTCAACTCCCAGAATTCCCCAGCCAGCGAATGCTGGCTGGGGAACTCTGGGAGTTGAAGTCCGGACATCTTCAAGTTGCCAAGGTTGAGAAACGCTGATCTAAGCAAACTCACTAAATTTTATGCGGTTCTATTGGGAGTTCCATCCAAGTGAACATGGTAACAAACTTAATCTATTATGCTTTCTTTTCCCAAACACTTTTCATGCAAATGTTAATATTGAAGTATATTGTTAACAGGGTATCAATATTCAACCTGTACAATCCGGGGCACTGCCAGTCCATGTCCCATTGGCTGTACAATGGCGGGTTGTCAGGCCAGAAGTCTTGTAACCTTCCCAGCAGGCATAGATGACTGAGCTGGAGAACGAAATCCCGTCACTATAGATTATCTTGCCATTGGCCGGAGTTCCAGGATTTCCACAGGATACAGCTGTCAGAAGTGAAGAAGGCAGGAGAAGCAAAAGAAAGCAAACGTATTTTCTATTAGAAGTGCATACATTTAAAAAGATGAAAAACAATTATTTTCTATTGTTGGCAGTCATTAATGGATCTATGGCAGTGTTTCTCAACCTTGGCAACTTGAAGATGTCTGGACTTCAACTCCCAGAATTCCCCAGCCAGCATTCACTTACAATTGCTTACAGCATTCGCTGGCTGGGGAATTCTGGGAGTTGAAGTCCAGACATCTTCAAGTTGCCAAGGTTGAGAAACACTGGTCTATGGTATACCTGAATCAAAATAATGTTGGGCTAATATAATCATTGGGCTAATTGGGATTGGGCTAATATAATCATAATAACTAATTAGTTACAGATGAAATTCTGGGAGTTGAAGTCCAGACATCTTCAAGTTGCCAAGGTTGAGAAACACTGATCTATGGTATACCTGAATCAAAATAATGTTGGGCTAATATAATCATTGGGCTAATTAGGATTGGGCTAATATAATCATAATAACTAATTAGTTACAGATGAAAGTGATCTTCTAAATAGATTTGGAAACATGAAGCACAAAGTAAAAAAAAAATAACAGTGGGCTTTATTCAGAACACTAGAATATTTTCCATTTTTAAAAAATTTACACACACACACACACACACACACACAAACACACACACAGCCACACAGCCTGGTTTGGTTCCCAGGATATATCCTAGAAAGGCTTAAAGTAATTTTCCATTGTTGAATCAATACTCAGTGTTTAAGTTTGAAGAAACAATAGTTCTTATTAAAATAAACTCCGCTTCTTTGCAATGTTTTTTTTCCCGCATGATTATTTTCAGACACACAGCAGCTTCCTTCTGATGCTGCATAACTCCTAATCAAACAATTTCCAATTTAGGAAGAGTTACAACTTTAGTCTATTGTCTCAAGAGTATGCTTCATAATTGCCCCACCGACATTTCTGCTATGGTAAAACAAATGACAGGAGGGAAGATACATTTTGTTCCCAATTATATTTGCTCTAAGAAAAGGCTAAAACAAAAATCATTTAACAACAAAGCTGAATCAAAAGGAAACATGCCAATGTTAGGGAGAAGGTTGGGGGAAGATTTGAAGAAACAAATCCATTCGAGAGAAATGGAAAATAGTTATCATGTGCACCCAAATGTAATTCTGGATTTTTTTTCTTTAATTAGTGGTGTCTGGAAATGATATATATTTTCACAAGAGACACTGCAATTCACACTATTGTACCACATGTGAAAATGTTCGGATACATGGTATTTAACTACTACATATCAATTCAACAGATGAAGGAACAGAAGGATATTTTATTGATAGGAAAGAAGTTATAAGAAGATGGATTGCTGACCCGAAAGGAGAACAGGTGCTTGTAATAAATTAAAATAAAAGAGGGTCATAATCACCGAGGTGGCGCAGTGGTTAGAGTGCAGCACTGCAGGCTACTTCAGCTGACTGCAGTTCTGCAGTTCGGCTGTTCAAATCTCACCGCCTCAAGGTTGACTCAGCCTTCCATCCTTCTGAGGTGGGTAAAATGAGGACCCGGATTGTTGTTGGGGGCAATATGCTGACTCTGTAAACTGCTTAGAGAGGGCTGAAAGCCCTATGAAACGGTATATAAGTCTAACTGATATTGCTATTGCTATTTCTATATGTGGGATGAATGTATACTAATATACTTTTGGGAAGAGGAAAGAAAGATGAGTGAAGGACAAAATCTGAATCCAGAACGAAAAGTTCTCTTCAGCTCACATTTCTATTAAGTGTCCTTAGCATTCTCTTATTCTATTTCACTACCTTAAGGCAAATACTTTAGCAATGCCCATCAGCAATGTTAATTAGACAACATTTGTTTTTCATTTATCCATACCAGCAATTTGCAGCTACATTCAAATTGTAAAGCCTTGCTTGGAATAGTGTGACTACTGGTTGTCTTTTGTCTTCCTAGCTTGAAAGGCTGCAAGTTTGAGAACATACTACACTGGTTCATTCGGAAACTTTCCTTAGATTAACAAACAAGAAGAAACGTAGTACAGGTAGTCCTTGCTTAATGGCCACAGTTGGGACCAGCAATTCTATTACTAAGTGACATGGTTGTTCAGCAAGACATCTACTGCCTGATTTCCCATTGCTTCTCTGAAGCTGGCTCTGAAGCGCACAAATGGTGATCACAAGACCTCAGTGATCATAAAGGCCCATCTCACTGGGGGAAAACTTACTATGGCCAACTCGCCCCAGAACAACGCACTAAAACAATCCAATGCTGATTGGCTGGCAGGTTGTTGGGACTCCACACTTGGCTCACCCCAATCTCAAGGACTTCTAACTTGAGAAGGCTTAAACCGTAAGCAAGACAAGGCCTGCTACAATTTACTTGTCCCTCTCTTAAATTATCCCACGTTAAATTGCTCCATGGAGAGGAGATTTTCTCTGCCCCTCCCTATCTGCTACAGGGTCCTCTTCCCCAACTTTATCAACCAAGGTTTTATTTGTTATGGGATAGGGGGCAGCAGATAGATTGCATTAGATTTCAACCTTTATCTCTATGTCCTCATACCACACACACACACATACACTCAAACACACACACACACAAACACACACACACGGGGGGGAGGAGAGGGGGGGAGGGAGGGAGAGAGAGAGAAGGAGAGGGTGGGAGGGAGGGAGGGAGAGGGGGGAGAGAGGAAGAGAGACAGAGAGAGAGGGAGGGAGGGAGAGAGAGAGAGGAGAGGATGGGAGAGAGGAGAGAGAGAGAGAGAGAGAGAGAGAGAGAGAGAGAGAGAGAGAGACTAAGCAATACATTGATTAATCTGAGACATAAAAAAGAGTAAATTTAGAAAAAAATATTTAGGTAGCCTAGAACTGGTTTCTTCTTTCTTTCTTTCTTTCTATTTCTTCTTTCTTTCTTTCTTTCTTTCTTCCTTTCTTTCTTTCTTTCTTTCTTTCTTTCTTTCTTTCTTTCTTCTTTCTTTTCTTCTTTCTTTCCTTTCTTCTTTCTTTCTTGCAGAGATGCAAATATATTTGGAGGGAAAATCTCTCTCAACTGTAACAGTGAACTCTATCTCCCTGACAGTCAAAAAAAATGAGAGTGGACCAGTATGAAAGGAGAAGAAAACAAATTCTTATTTTACAATTAATGTAAAATTGAGTATATTCACAAGAGAACAGGTGGTTTCCACTTATCCAGATCAAGAACCAGGTTAAGAGACTAAGACTATTTAAATATGAGATTAAGAATATTTAAATGTATTTGAAACTCTGTTTCTGAGGAAACAGAGAGTACAGAAGTTTAATTCTACCCCCTCCCCTCCGCTCCCCACTGCCGAAGAGGCTTAGTATATTTTTACAAGCACATGAGTTGGAACTTGCTATTGCTACTACAAACCTTCACAGACTGGCTGCAATCCAGACCAAGATCCATTGAGAAGACATGTTCTTTCTGGGGAACCTCTCAACTGATAGCCCATTTCGCAGGAGAAACGTATTAGGCTTTTGACCTTGAACTCATCGCCGAGTCTAGACCCGTGAGAGGGCATTCCAGGATCATCACAATATCCTGGATTGTTTCCTAAAAATTATGAACAGAATTACATTTAAAGTTGGGATGTGCACACAGTTTCAGACTCATCTTATTCTGGACCACTGTAGTAACAGATGTTTTACGCCTTGATTCCAATATCGAGGCTCACTTTCACTTGCAATCACACACAAACAAGTTGGAAACATTAGCTTTGTTTTTAACTTTTTCAAAATAGACCAAATTAATAAATTCCCTACCTACCTATTGACTCAATGAACAATCTTTCAACTATCATGCCAATCATATAGCTCCCTTCGTATAAAATATAAATTTCTAGTGCCTGTCAGATTTTATATTAGAAAGTATTATATCATTATTTCCGTCTCACTCCTCTGCGTGGTCTGTGTCTTCCTCAATCATGAATCCTCTACCAGAGGCCTCAGAATTTATGTTCTGAACAGTATCTTAGCTACTCCTAGCATTGCACTCTTCTGGACAGAGACATCCGATGTCAATCATGGGATGAGTTCGAGCCACTCACCCAGCTTAGGAGTCTCATAGCAGCCATTTTTGTTAAATAAAATAGTGAAACTTCTGTTAAAAATAGCAAATGAACATTAGAAATATGTTAGAAGCTCACAATTAATCCATCACAAAATTACCTGAACAATGGGGGAGGGTCCCACTCCAGCGGCTGTTTTCTTGGCACACTCTACTAGAGTTTCCCAAGAGAGTTTGCCTTTCTGCGCATGAATACTGAACAACAGATCCAAATGTAAATTTGTCTCCTGATAGAATTGCATTTGTTGGCACTCCAGGATGTCCACAAGATATTGCTATGATGAACAAAAGAAAATATTGTAATTGTTCATTTGTTGAAGAGCAGTAGCACAGTTTTAAAAAGTTTATAATTATAAGTCAGTTCATAAAGTGAAAATGAACAGATGAGAGAACTTGGGTACACACACACACACACACACACACACACACACACACACACACACACACATCTATGTAAACCTGTATGTTTTCATAGATTTTCACGGGTACAGGTATGCAGGGCTTGGTGTATTCACGTCTTTTCCCATGTAATCTTACATGGGAAAAGACCCGAATACGCCAAGACCTGTATACATACATACATACATACATACATACATACATACATACATACATACATACAGTGGTGGGTTTCAAAAAATTTTCAAACCTACTCTGTGGGTGTGGCTCCTTTGTGGGAGTGGCTTGCCGGCCATGTGTTCTCTCTCTCTCTCTCTCTCTCTCTCTCTCTTTTCCTTCCTTTTGTCTCTCTGTCCCTGTTTCCTTTTTTTCTTTCATCTCTCTCTCACTTTTTCTTTCTTTTTTCTTTCTTTCTTTCTTTCTTTCTTTCTTTCTTTCTTTCTTTCTTTCTTTCTGTCTCTCTCTCTCTTTGTGAGTCTGTCTTTGTGTGAGTGTGTGTGTGTCTTTGGTGGGTTTCAAAAAATTTTGGAACCTCTTCTGTAGGTGTGGCCTGCTTTTCGGGTCCACTGGTGGAACCTCTTCTAACCGGTTTGGTGGATTTGACGAACCGGTTCTACCAAACTGGTGCAAACTGGCAGGAACCCACCTCTGCATGCATACATACATACATACATACATATATACATACATACATACATACATACATACATACATACATACACCTCTAGGCCACTCCTATCCACATTATTTGTATGTAGTCAGTGAACAATTTCACATAAAAGTTTGCTCTCTGTTACTTGGGTATTGTCTGTGAATGTCCTTACTAACTTGCTGTTCTAAATAAAGTGAGTGGGAAAACCTGTATGAAGTAAAAAATAAAACAAAGTTTGTCACACAGTGAATTTGCTGTAAGAATAGCTTGCACCCATCCCTATGATAAGTGAGATTTCTGGCCTTGTGATGAGTCAGTTGATACTTACGCAAACATTTGGGTAATGATCTGTCCCATACACCATTGGCTTTACATGCTACAGTTGAAGATCCTAGTAGATAGAACCCCTTCTTACAGTGGTAAATCACGCTGCTTCCATACTTGAAAGATTCAGGGAAATTCTGTTGTCCGTGACGAATAGAATTTTCTACAAAGCCCGGATCTGAACAGTTCACCACTGTAAAATCAGAGAGAAGTTTGTAGACTCAGAAAACTAGTAACCTATGCACCTTTGCTCCAATTTTTTATTTTAATGCCGTCTTCCTTCCCTCCCTCCCTTCCTCTCTTCCCATTGCAATCAAAATGCTTTCTTTGGTTTGTGATGTAATAGTCCATTAATACCTTTCAGTTGTATATATAAGTGACAACAAGTACACATTTTTTTTCATCTTGTTCCAGTATTGTAATCTGTGTTTTAAGACATTGGGAGCCAATCTTTTCATCGAAGAAGAATAAGGGTATTCAATTTGGGACTTCCAAAATGATTTTTAAGAACATATTTTGAAACAAAAACTTGGTCCTTTTTTGGATTTTTTTTAAAGTGTGTGTGTGTGGGGGGGGGTGTTAATAAAATGAGTTTGTTTCTAAATATCCTAATGTTTAAAATTATAACTAAAAGAAAACCTTTCCTTGTACAATACTATATGAATAAGATAAGCGATACAGTGGATTTTTATTATGTTTCTTAGATGACTGTGTACTTTGCAGAATAGATTATGAGTCTATCATTTAAAGATTTCAGTAGGCATCGGGTCTCACTGTGACAGAGTTGCTAATATATGCAAAATATAAGGGGGAAAATCAAAGCCTTAATATTTAATGACAGGAATAGGACTACGCAAATCCATCTTCAGAAAATGCTTTCCTACTTGAAATCTTGGACTGATTTTAAGAAAACTGCATTTCATAAAGTAATGCACTAATAGAGTAGAGTAATACACTAATCCCTATTGTAAGTGACTTACCATGGCAAGTGGGTAAAGAGCTGCTCCATTGTCCATTGCTTCTGCACTGCGCTCGGGAGGCACCCTGGAGTAAATATCCTGTAGTGCAGGTGAAGTTAACAACATCGTTCAAGTTGAATTCACTGCCATTGGTCACGCCATGCAAAGGATTTCCTGGATGGCCACATGTGATTGCTGTTGAAAGTAAGTTCAGAGTATCTTGTAAACCTAAAACAGGGGCTTGTCTTCAGGATAAATTCTATGCTGTCATGTTACAAACATGTGAATGGAGAGAGTAAGTCAGCAACATATGAAAACTATAAGGACATTTGATATTTTGGGAAGATGTTGTGATTCATCTCAAGACATACAGTAGTTGTTACAGGGAAATTCCAAAATTAACTGCTACAGCATACACAAAAGGGTATAGACATCTAGAAGATAAACTGATGAGCTTGTTTCTCAAAGATCCCTTCTATCCTCATAGGAAATTCCTTGCTCTTTCAGTTTATTTTTTATTATTTGTCTTTTTTTTAGTGGATAAAAGAGCTCATTTTGCCACAAATTACTGGACTGCAGCTGCTGGTTTTTTTTTCATTTTTGAAATATATTTTTAAATGAATAATAATTGTTGGCTTCAACCAAAGTCATGGAAAGTGACTTTTCTACTTGTGCAACTTGTTTTCTCTTTCCACTGCACCCACTTTTTTTGTTCATATTTTTTATTAAAACTTTTATACAACTACCATATTTTTCGGAGTATAAGATGCACTGGAGTATAAGACACACCAAGGTTTTGAAAAGGCAAATTTTAAAAAGAAGTAGGTATGTAGATAGAGGGATGGAGAGAAAGAGAGAGAAATACAGTAGGTAGGTAGGGAGGGAGAGAAAGAGAGAGAGTAGTTAGTTAGTTAGTTAGTTAGTTAGGTAGGTAGGTAGGTAAGTAGATAGGTGGGTAGGTAGATAAAGGGATAGAGAGAGAGGGAGAAAGAGAGAGAGAGAAAGAGAAAGAGAAATACAGTAGGTAGGTAGGGAGAGAGAGAGTGTGTATAGGTAGGTAGATAAAGGGATAGAGAGGGAGAGAAAGAGAAATACAATAGGTAGGTAGGGAGAGAGAGAGTGTGGGTAGGTAGGTAGATAGAGGGAGGGAGGGAGGGAGAGAGAGAGAGAGAGAGAAATACATTAGATAGGTAGGGAGAGAGAGAGAATAGTTTGGTAGTTAGGTAGATAAAGGGAGTGAGTAAGAGAAATAGAGATATAGAGATAAAGAAATACAGTAGGGAGGGAGGGAGGGAGTGTGTGTGTGTGTGTGTGTGTGTGTGTAGGTAGGAAGGAAGGTAGAGGGATAGAGAGAGAGAAATAGAGATAGAGAGAAATACAGTAGATGGGTAGGTGTTTCTGCTGGCACAGCACTTGATCAATGGAATTCTCATCATTCAATTAAAGAGCTTTCCAAAAAGAAAAAAAAAGTTTTTGCACTCTGCAAATCTCCCCAAAAGGGCCCATTTTTTTTTTAAAAAAGGCATGAATAGCCTTGGGGGGGGGGACTTTAGAGTGCTGCTGGGTGCTGGGGAGGCAAGAAACGGCCCAATTCTTGCTCATTTCTGCCCTCCCCAGCCCCCAGGAGTTCTCTGAAAGCCTCCATAAGGGTATACATGGCCATTTTGGTGAAGGGGCAGGGCTTCGGGAAGCAAAAATGCTGTATTCAGTGTATAAGACGCACCCAGATTTTCAGGCTTTTTTTTTCAAGGAAAAAAGATGCGTCTTATACTCCAAAAAATACGGTGGTACAAAATAATATAAAGTAATAATAAAAAATAATGATAAGAAAAGTAGAAAAGAAAGAAGAAAATATATAAAGAGATGGTTCCGATATTCTTCACAGCAGTTTGTGAGTGCAGGTATATTTTAACCTCTTTCTCTGACATTACATCATATTGCATCTTTCTACAATAGCACTTTGATGAGTGGTGGGTTCCTACTGGTTTGGACTGGTTCAGGCGAACCGGTAGTGATTTGGCGGCCTGGAACCGGCAGTGACCCGGGCCTGCCACACCCCAGAACAGGTTCTCCAGGCGGCGCCATTGAAGCTGCCATCTTGTTTTTCAGTTCTGCGCATACACAGAACAATTGTAATTGTACTGTGCATGCGCACTTGAAGCACGCACACAAGCGTGCCGGCAATACTGCCTGCTGGAACCCAGCCCTGATTTAGACTTATATACTGCTTTACAGTGTTTTACAGTGGTCTCTAAGCGGTCTATGCTTTCCAATCATCAAAACCGTAAATCACAAGATTTTTCATTTTTACTTTAAAAAATCCATAGGAGGCTTCCAGTCTCTGTTGCAAACTCTTAATCACTGGAAGGTATTCCAGAGTATTTCACAACTCCTGAGGTCAGATCGAAGGAATATGCAGGAAGAGGGGACGATATAAGAGCCGAGGTGACGCAGTGGTTAGGGTGCAGCACTGCAGGCCACTTCAGCTGACTGCTATCTGCATTTAAGCAGTTCAAATCTCACTGGCTCAGGGTTGACTCAGCCTTCCATCCTTCCGAGGTGGGTGAAATGAGGGCCCGGATTGTTGTTGGGGGCGATATGCTGACTCTGTAAACCGCTTAGAGAGGGCTGAAAGCCCTATGAAGCGGTATATAAGTCTAACTGCTATTGCTATTGCTATAATGTGCCCATGGTGTCTGCTTTCCTGCTAGGATGATACAATTTGATATAATTCTAGTCATTTTAGCCATTGATCAAATTGATGAAATGGAAACATAAATAACGCCTTCCCAGATGACACTGTGTTGCTAGGCCAGCATTTTCATTTGTCAGTCCAAAAGTATAATAATCATCAGTGATCACCTCCCCCCCCCTGCCTTTTCCCTTCATTTATTCTTTTATAACATCAATCCGATACTTGGAGGCATATCGCTTTGCATACGTTTATTCCAATCTTAGCTATTATAACTGATAGCTATTGAAAAAATCAATTGTCTTGAATAATCTGCATTGGGCGGTAATAAGACGGTAAGGATTTTGCTACCTGACATGTTCTTCACCAGTAATCCTATAATTTGAAAAAAATTGCCAGAACAGATTATATGTGAAATGGTGTTATAATATAAAATTAAGTCTGTCAGTAAAAATTGCAATAGTGAAGACAGTTGTGCTTGGATTAATGTCCTTTTCGGCAAATGCATATTCTACTCAGTCAAGTCCTGTTTACACCCCTCATTACCCTTGACAGATGCTGTTTTTGTTATGCTTTTTAGAAACAAAAGGTCTTAGCCCTTGTGTCTAGCCTTACCACATCATCATTACTATTGTCACACATTGCCAACCTCTTGACAGATCAACACTCTGCAACTGTTGTATTGGAAAGTCAGGGAAAAAAAATCCATGATTTTTTTATTCTGTAGTTCTTTCACTGCCCATAAAAGAAGTTATTCTTTTCAAGAATAGCTGTGTGTTTGTTATGTGATCTATCAAGATTCATGACTGAGTGACATAGAAATTGATCAAATAAAGATTGTGGCTCACAATAATTACAATTATCATTCACATAAAATAATATCCATACTTCTATTGAATATTAAAATAATTATTATAAATAGAGCATTCCTGATGTATATGCCACATACAGACAGGCCAAATCTATGCAGTTGCATTAAATACTTTGAATAAATGAATAGTTTTCAAATCAGATGATTATGCATCTTCATGATGGGAAATAAATATCAAATTTTTAAAGTGTGCTACTTTACCAGCTACATATTAAAAGTGAATTATATTCTGTCAAATGTGTCTATTGTTCACTTTGCAATAAAATTCTTCGAGACACTGTGAATAACAATATGGAGCATTTCACCAAAGAGGTTACAACATATAAACTGTTTATATGTAACATTCACCTAAAAGTTAAATGTCTTCTCTTTTTCTCTGACTTTACTTGTTATAGGTAGTCCTCAACTTACAACCATCATTGAGCCAGAATTACAGTCATAAATTGTGCTGGTTATTAAGTGCATTGTCATCATGTGATCATGCCTAATTTTATGACATTTTTGTGGTGATTGTTAAGTGAAAGCAATGATTGTAAGCAAATCCATTGTCTGCAATGGGCATTTATTGCCAGAAACTGGAAGTAAATGTCAGCTTCCAGCAAAATAACCATAAATCTCTGTCATGTGACCGCAGGTTGTAAGTAACTTCAAAGAACTGTTAAATTAACTTCAAACAGACCTGTTATAAATTGAGATTAACTGTATGTCATATTATCCCTATATAGTCTAACGAAGGAGTGATGGGGATACTGAAGAGAGCACATACAATTTAAGATTTGAACTGGCTTTTTTATTTGAAATTAATATAATACAGTATCAGGGCTGCTTGTCATTCTTTATTCTATTTTGAACTATCCAATTGCTTGCAGAACAGCGTGGGAACTGAGTTTTCATGGCATAGTCTTATATGAGAGATGAAAACACTTCTCAGCTAGGCCTATGAAACAGAAGCAGTAGGTGTTGTGGCCCAGCAGGAGCCGTTGGAGCTGCCACCAGACTCCGAGAGCGAGGGGCCCTATGAGTCGGCTCTGGAGGATGTGGAGGACCCTGGACAGGGTTCTGACTCCAAGCAGGGCACAGAGAGGCAGGTTGGCTACCAGGAGGCACCTGAGCGTGGGGAGGAGACAAGGGAGAGTGAGCCAGACGCCAGTAGTGAGTTGTTCCTGGATGCACACCATCGAAGAGCTAATAGGGTCAGGAACAGTTGCACAGTTACAGGAGGTAATTGAACTCAGCTGGTGGTCATTAGGCTCCTCTCCAGACTATAAAAAGACTACTTATGCACAGGGCCCTCTTTGCAGAAGTCAACACAGGATCGAATGTCGGAGAACATTATTGTGAGCTTGGCAGGCTGGACTACTGCCAAGCCTTATCTGTGTTTATTGCTGCCCAAGCTTGTCTGTGCCGGTTTGCTGCCAAGGACCTGTCTGTCTGTTAATTAAATGCCATAACTTATCTTTGACTCGGATTGTGCTTTGGGTGTGGAACGAGGGAGGTCAGAACAAGTAGCTATCAATGAATATTATTGAATCCATGTAGTATAATCCTATCAATGCTTCCTCTTGCACTTGTGACCCTCATTTGTGTGCAAAGGATTATATCTTATCATTATTACCTGGCTATGTGCTTAGGACATATCAGAGGAAAAGTATCACTTACGGACACAAACCGGAGTTTGGCCAGACCACTTGTGATCTTGTAAGCATATCCGAACAGATGTGCCAACCAGTCGAAAACCAGGATTGCATTGGTAGACCACAGTATCACGGTAACTGAAACCATCACCACTAATGTGGCCATTGACAATTGGATCCGGAGAACCACAGTGTCCGGCTAAAATAAGGAGGAAATAAAAAAAATATACAATAAATTTGCACATATGCTGAGACACAGATGTAAAAGCCAACAGAAATTGATAACAGTATTAAACAAAAAGTCATCTTCGCCGTGCAATAAATCTAACAAACTGAAAATGTTGGTGATGAGTTATTTAGTTCTTCATTTACAATGTTTTTCCTTTACCAATATGCATTTGTCATAAAAAAAGGTTTGGTAACTTTATATAGATAGTTAAGACTAATCTTGTTTAGTAACAAGGACATTTGTAATATCCATTTCGAATACCTATTTATATCTTGACCTTCCTTAAGAAATTCAAGGAGATATAAATAACTCTTTTCCTTTAATTTTCGATCACATAATGGTTTACCTGAGAAAGATTGATTGCCCTAAAAATATTAGATGAGTTTCCAAGATTGGAGATGAACTTTAATCTGGAATTTTCCTATTTTACTATTGATCCACAACCCATTAGCCATTAATCCATGTTCTTTGGAAAGGGACCAATTTGGAAAAAGAAAAAGTAAACCTGTTTGGAAATTAACAATCATCATATGCCTCTCGACACGTGGCTTTATGGAAACAAGGCACAAGACATTTAAATTGTTTTAAATCTAGTATTTCTATACTAGATTTAAGTCTTCATTCAGGGTTAAGCTAACTCAAAATATATTTTGATGTATTTTGAAAGGAAAAGTTAGGAAGCATATCCATTAGCAAATTGATTCATTTCAGTTACACATCATAGCATTTGGTAGATACACTAATTTCCTCTCTGTTTGAATTTGATGGGATTAAACATCTAAATAGTCTAGGGATTCAAGAATCAAAGCCAATACAGCAAAGGATATGTAAATTTTAATCAAGACGAATTACACCTTAAGTATTTCAAGCAGTCTACATATAAACAATGCTTTCAGGGGACATAAAAAAAGATCCACTTATTTAAGCTTAAAGTCAGCAGTATTTTATATGACATTATACTTTAACTCAAATCATATTCTATTGAAATTCTCTTTTCAGAGATCTGCAAAAAATACATTGCCTTTCACAGATCATAAACATCATACATGATTTTACCATAATATAAAAATGAATCTGCTAATTGAAATGTATTATTCTATTGAGTGAAGACTGTTGAGCTTCAAAGAAAATATAGAAGGAGGAATTAAATAATGCAGCCAATCTTAAAATGTAGGAAAAAGAGAGCAGAAATTTAAAACTAAAATGAGGGTGACTTATAAGATTTTCCTTATCTGAATTACTTTCCAGGTTTTGGAGTTCTGGATTAATTGAAATTGTAACAGGCACAGGAATCCCTTATTCCAACTCTTAAAACATTAGGGGAGGATTAAAAAAAAGGAAGGAAGGAAAATATTTCGTGAACTATTTTATTAACTGTAATTAATATGTTTGCATAATATAATATAAAAGTCAGGGTTTCTTTTTCATTTTTCACACGATACCTTCAAATGGATTATATTGGTCTTGTATTGAGAGAAAGAGATTTAGCTATGAAATCTGTGCAGGTTTTCTGTGATTCACATGCTTGAATTAAATTGTGATGACTATCATTAATTTTTCATAGTACAGTATTTTTTAAAAGGGCAGAATTTTAAAAAAACAGCCATTTAGTTATAATATGCCTATCACAATGACAAATCACTGATTTATGAAGTTCAATTTGGAAATGAACATTTAAACTGATATTCTGACATGAAATAATTTTGTTCACTGACTATGATATTATAATGTACAGATTTTAAAAGATGCCAGCTTCAGTGATTAAAATAATCAGAGACTCTTTTCTCTGTGCCTTTTTTATTTTGTGTAGTATTGTTTGATAGAAACTGCTAATTCATCTATAATAAATCCAGTTAAATTAAGAATTAACATCTTTGCTTGATGCCCCCCTTTTTTAAAAAAAATAGTCATAAATGATCCACTGAAGCTATTTTGCTTTGCAGGTGAATAGAACTGATTAATTAGGGAAATTAATTCACTTCCAAATTCTATTTCCAATAATAATTGGCTTGGAAAATATATTTTCTACTCAATGAGGTTCTTTAAAATTATTCAATGATAGCAAAGCTAGTGAAGTTTTATTGTATTTCAGGCCTTCCTTCAAGCTTCAATGAAAGGAGAGAATTATACAGCACTGTAGATATCTATGATACCAAATAAACACACAAACCTCTTCCATTTATTAGCAGCAGAATTTCATTCTTTTCCACAATCTCCAATTTAGAAGACTATATTTAGAACAAGTAGCATTATGGCCTCATAATTGGATTTACTGAATTTCTTTTAGGAATGAATCCAAATTGAACTAGAGAGTTATAACACTGGATGTTGTCTTTTAACTAATAATGCAATCAATATTTTTAATCCTAACTTGATCATGCAATAAACCTATATTTCATGATTATCTGTTGAAATTCTTTCTTCAAAAATCTACATCATCAGACTTTTTCCAGTGTTTGAGATAACAGTAGGTAATAGATACATTTTCTTTCACAGATCTGAATGAATTCATCTCCACTCTCCAACAGCAGTAGTGTTAGTCATGGAAAACAGAAAATTGGCTATAGATGCTTTGGGATTATAAAATAGAGACAGATAACCCCAAGAAGCTGAAAATGGCAGGTTTAAGAAGCCATCACTGGACCAATTTCTGTCTAGTCTCAAACTTCACTTTTGGTGGAAGATTGTTGAGAAGCTGGTTGGGCAACATACTCAAGGAATACTGATATGTAGATCTCTTTTCATCTGATTTCAGGCCAGGAAACACTACGGAGACAGCATTAGTCACACTTATCAATGGGTTTTGGTGGAGACAGGATGGGAATGGTGCATCCATCCCACTTCCCTTGGATCTCTTAATAGCTTTCAGCACTATCGATCATAATATCTTTATGATAGGACTCAGGACTCAATGTCCCCAATTTCTTTTTGTTTAACACTATGGATCTGTAGAATGAGCTTCACAGTTGGTTCAGTTATCATCAGTATGTGGCCTACTAAATTAAGGTGGAGCCAGCTTGAGATTTGTCTCATGCTTTCTCTGTGTCCCAGTCTCATGCCTGCTTTACTTTCTGTGACTTTCTATGCATAGCTTCTCCAAGGTGGCTCTCTACCTTACCCCAGTGTATGGAGCAGTGATGAAATTCATTTTTTTTACTACAGGTTCTGCAGACATGGCTTGGTGGGCATGGAAGGGGAGGGATACTGCAAAATCACAATTCCCTCCCCATTTCTTGGGGAAGGATATTACAAAATCACCATTCCCACCACCACGCTGGGGCCAGCCAGAGTCGGTATTTGCTGGTTCTCCAAATTACTCAAAATTTCCACTACCTGTTCTCCAGAACCTGTCGGAACCAGATGAATTTCACCCCTGGTCTGAAGGCTATGCAAGTCTGGATGGGAGAAAACAGAATCAGGCCACATTGCAGGTCTCTAATTGTTTTTGCATAACCAGAGAGACTGAGAGAGTGGACACGCTTCAGATCTCTGATTTATTTGCAGTAAGGAAGGTTGCCTTCCCTGTCACAGCCCCTGCCCTCGAGGACAGTGTCATCATGTTCTCCTCCCCTCCACACTCAAATTCATATGGCTTCCACCTTAATGATGGTCACAAAGCTGTGGCATATATATGGCTTCCACCTTGATCATGGCCAGAAAGTTATGGAAAACTCTTTTCTGCCCCTTTGGGGCAGCCTGGTAGTCCTGTAAATTGTTAGATTGTTTAGAATGTGTATCTCCTGGGTGCTTTTGTTCTGTTTCCTTTCTAAATTGTTTTTACTTGTCAAAGTAATCCATACATAGTCATTAGAGTTGGGGAGCCTCTATATTGGTAAATAAATATTTCTGTATATTCTGTGGCCCTTAATATCTATTGTACTTTTAAAATTATTTTTGCAAAATGTCTTGAACAAAAAAATTTATTAACTGCTGATGTTGAAGCCATGAAGTTTGATCAATATTAGTCGGTCATCAATTGAATTGTGGCAAAAGACCTTGCTATTTATGAATTTGAAATTTTTTGAGAAACGTCTGCTATTTTTCTTAAGGATTTCATTGCCTTAAGCTGTGCTTAAGCAAAAAGTCCAAATCAGAGGTGGGTTGCCAATTTTTTTTACTATCAATTCGTGTGCGCTCCCCCACACGCATGCACTCGTGTGACGCTTCTGTGCATGCGCAGAAGCTTCTGTGTATGCATAGAATCTTTTGTGCATGCGCAGAAACATCTGGGCTGGTGGGTGGAGCCTCCCACCACTGCTACTACCAGTTTGGCTGATCCAGGCGGAACCAGGAGCAACCCATCTCTGGTTCACATGCTGAGAAATCCCAAATTTTAATGGAAACATCACTTCCTAAAAAAAAAGTTCAATATGGAAAAACACCCTTCGGCCAAGATGTTCTATTTTTCAAATATTACAATGCAACTCTTTATAAATATTTACCAAGACACTGTGTTTCAGTTCCACTCCAAAGTCCATTTGCTAAGCATTCTCTCACATGAGACCCAACAAGTGTGTATCCAGTGTTACAGGTAAAGATTGCTGTGGCTCCATAAATTGTCATAGTCCCAATCTTGTTTCCATTTGGTGGAGATCGAAGACTTGCACAAGAAATAACTGAAAAGGGAAAATATAGTAACTGCAGCATGGCAACAACAAGAAGCTCATAAATTAGCAATGCATTGTTAATGCATTTGGAAATCTTAAGCAAACAAACAAAAAACAACTTTGGAACACTTTGAAGTTCAATATCTATCTATCCAATATCTATCTATCTATCTATCTATCTATCTATCTATCTATCTATCTATCTATCTATCTATCTATCTATCTATCTTCTACCTTCTAGCTACTTAACTACCTATCTATCTATCAAAAAATTTAGAAAATATTAGAATCTTCGTGAGTTATTGGAGATAATTATCTTTAAACAGAACTGAACAATGTATGAATAAAGACTTCTTACCTTTACACATTGGTCTCTCATTAATATCACTCCAAGTTCCATTTGTTGTACACATTATGAGTCTCTGGCCCTCTAAACAATAACCAGGGCTGCAGCTCAACATGATTAGTGCACCAAACTCATTCACTGACCCAGAAATCAGCCTCCAGATGACGTGTTCTGAAAGCCGACTTTCAATGCTGGGACAAATCACAGCTGTGAAAGAAGAAAAGTCCAGCATTAAGGTTTGTTTTTTTTGGAAATTATTTCTCAGAAGAGGAATCATTACCTGGATGCCAGTAGATTTTTCCTTGTGAAATTGAGCATGCTATAAACATTATTCAGCTCCATGTTATAGTGCCCATCGTGTTTCTTTTTTTTAAAAAAAAAATACTAATAGGAGAAACTGCTTTTAAGTTTAGACATGGGAAATCGTAGCTATCCACAATTCTTGCAATGTTTTTTTTTTAATTTATTTTAGAAATAATTGTTTGTTTTAAAATTTAAAGCATGCTGTGATGAAGCAGTATTGTTCTTTGATGCATAGGATCACGGCCAAATTTATTCTTTCAGTGGACACTGTAGAAAAGAGAAAATTCCTGCCTAATGAGTAATGCAGGTACAATTTTTAACAATGCATTTATCTCATGAAATTTTAAACTGTACGTCAATTCCTTTAAAATGTTTTTTTAATATAATCTATTCAGTTCTTTGTACAAATTGGAATATGAAACCTTATCTTTCTGATAGAATGGGGCACACGTCATCACTATTCCATTTCTACATTGAAGAAAAGTGGGACTGAGGTTCATATGCCTGTAAATATGGAGATAAACAATGCATAACAATGGCACAGAAGCCGATGAACAGAAGAACATTCAGAGGCAGAGAGAACAAAGTGCCTATGAAAATGGTGAATGTGATAAAGTATCATAAGGAGGGTCGGAAAGGAAAGATTGAAATGAAAATGGATTTTGAAGGACCTTTGCTGGGAACTGACACTATTTCACTAATTAATTACTGTGTGGCTGTTTGTGATAAATTGCTCTTCTATTATTTTACAGTGGATATTTTACTGTATTTCTACTGATATATATATATATATATATATATATATATATATATATATATAGATATAGATATAGATATAGATATAGATATAGATATAGATATAGATATAGATATAGATATAGATATATAGATATAGATATATATATATAGATATATATATAGATATATATAGATATATATATAGATATATATAGATATATATATATATATAGATAGATAGATAGATAGATAGATAGATAGATAGATATAGAGATAGATAGATAGATAGATAGATATAGATATAGATATAGATATAGATATAGATATAGATATAGATATAGATATAGATATAGATATAGATATAGATATAGATATAGATATAGATATAGATATAGATATAGATAGATAGATAGAAGTTTATTTATATGCCGCCCTTTTCCCTGGGGGGACTCAGGGCGGCTCACAATCCAAGGGGGAGGGGGAGACAAACTTTTTAACATATAAGACAATACATAATTAAAAAACACAACATTCATACCATTCGGGCGGGTTACAGTCTTAGCCCCAGGCCTGACGGGATAGCCAGATTCTGAGGGCTGTGCGGAAGGTCTGGAGGGTGGTGAGGGTACGAATCTCCACGGGGAGATCGTTCCATAGGGTCGGAGCTACCACCGAGAAGGCTCTCCTCCGCGTAGTTGCCAGTCGGCATTGACCGGCAGATGGAACTCGGAGGAGGCCTAATCGATGAGATCTAATAGGTCGCGTGGAGGTAATTGGCAGTAGGCGGTCTCTCAAGTACCCAGATCCACTACCATGTAGGGCTTTATGGGTGACAAGTAGCACCTTAAAGCGCACCCGGAGATCGACAGGTAGCCAGTGCAGCTCACGGAGGATAGGTGTTATGTGGGTGAAGCGAGGTGCACCCACAATCGCTCGCGCGGCCGCATTCTGGACTAGCTGAAGTCACCGAATACTCTTCAAGGGCAGCCCCATGTAGAGCACATTGCAGTACTCCAGCCTAGAGGTCACAAGGGCACGAGTGACTGTTGTGAGAGCCTCCCGGTTCAGGGCCTCCCAATTATATATGAATTACTGAGGTTTTATTTTAATTATGACAGTGTAACCATAAAATAAATAAAACCAAGTGGCCTATCATCTTCTCTTTTGCAAAAAATAAATAAATAAATAAATAAAAAATAAATCTCTCTTTTCTAACCACACCAGGAGCAGAAATAGAAAAAAGTCTTCAAGTCAAGTATTTCACCTTTCCAGATACCACTGGATGTTTTCCCTTTTGGGGGGTTTTCACTGTCAATCATTGGCCAAAAAGCATATTAAGGATGCAGAACCTTCAAGAATAATCTAGGAGTTTTTTGGCTGAAGAAATGCCAGTCGAATTATATTTATAGAGTGTCACCTCATCCTATCTCATGTCTACAATGAAAAATACTGCAATATTCTTATGCAGAATATTCCTTTTTCCCTTTTTACTATACGCGATTGTACATTTTTGGACAAGGAATCATCTTACAGTGCTAATAGGTCTATTTTTATAGTTATCCCATTTTTCTGGCTCAGAATGGGGAAAATGGTTCTTATATATTTTTATCTTCACGATGACTTTGTAAGATGTGCGTATCTGGAAAATGTGACCAGCCCAACATTATTAGTGTGACCTTCTCTCTTATATACTCTTAGCATGGTAGATAAATTAAAAATAAGGGAAGAATAAAAAGACTAAAGCATAATAATTAATATAAAGCACTGTTCAAAGCTACCTGCAACACTAGAAAGCTTTTTGTGCATTGTTATCTTTTAATATTTTTGGTAAATTCTTCTGATTTATCAGAACTACTTAGATTCTTGAATTAAAATACAAACTGTTGAATAGACGCCATATTTAGAGCAAATTATTTAGATATCTATCAGTCTTCCTTTTGTACACCACAGACATCACTGACACTATTTTTACACATGAGATCTGATTCAGGAATGTCAAATTCATCTACATGAAGAGAGAGAAAAAAAACCTTGTCCTTTTTCTATGCTGATTTATTTCTGTTGACATTCTTATAAACTGATGTGTACATTCATCAAGCGTATAGTACTTTCATCATGATTACACACCATATCACTAGGATCATATTGCTTTTCTATATTCATATACATAGTCAAAACTGGATTCAATCCTGATTTTTTTTTAAATCTTGGAAATATATATCATTCTATAATTTCTAGGAGTTTTGCTAGAAATTTGCTTTGCTATCCTGTCAGAACTGATGGTGCAATTTTATGATGTAATTAATGCTATTAAAAACTCCAGCATTATGGTGTAATAACATTTAACAAAGGCTGTTTTAGTTGCATTCCTTCTTGCTGCAATGCTGCATGTCTCATGTAGATTCCAAATTGGGCCCATATTCTTATCGAATAAAAGTCACAATGTATTATAAAAGTGATTTTTTCATTAATGGTTCATTATTAGGAACCTGTCTCTTTCTCTCCATTTTTTTTCACACTGGAGGCCACTGGGGGAAAAAAACCCAATAATTTTTTCTGTTTCTTCCAGGCAAAAAACCACCATGTGTCATTTTGACTGCCATGTTTTTTTTGAAAATTAATATACTTAGAAAGTAAAAACCCATCCTAAACAATAGCTAATTTCTCTTTTGGAATGGAATTAAATATAAATAGAATTACTTTCCCACATGTCTGCTTTCAAACTTTGAGAAGCCGGTGTGTGTGTGTGTGTGTGTGTATTCTTCCTATAAAAAAAACTTAGTTTCAAGAAATTTATAGAATGGCAAACAATAACAGCATAATAAAAACTGAGTTGATGTGGCATAGACGTGTAGTACAGGAGAGACGTGAATTTCTACATAGATGTTCATTAAGTAATCTTTGATATATATTTTTTCCTCGTGTAAGGAATATTTAGCAGATGTTATATTTGCTGATAGCCACTCTTCGTTCCGCATACAGTACAGTTTGATTGATAATTATGTGTTTCTACAGGAAAACAAGAAGGGGATGCACTTTTATCATCAGCTGAAATGGGCAAGGTTTGCCTTGCTAAAAGACAAAATAAGGACAAAAGCGTTTACACAATATGCAGAATAGAAATATCTGATGACAACGTCGGGGAATAAGTTTGTTTTCAGGATTACATTAAAAATAGTTAGCATATCAAGCTTCCGACTTCATCCAATAAAATCGGCAGCATGTAAACCACATGCACACACACAAAAAAGTAGACTGTGTGATTCCTCTGCTGTATCAGGATCCCAGAAATGCTGCAGGAAGAAAGGTCGGGGGTATCAGCTTTGCCACTGAAATCTTCCTGAGCAGAATGCAAAGAAGGAAGAATCAGTGGGCATTCCTTTATCCTACCAGGATGCCAATTCCAACGTTTCGTTTGTTCGTTCGTTTATTGGTTTTGTATGCCGCCCACTCCCGAAGGACTCCGGGTGGCTCACAATGAAACGGGGGAGGGGATAAATAAGACAATACGAACAATATTAAAATACACAACAGTCACAAATGAAGCGGGATACTTCAACAGCCCCCAGCCTGCCGGAACAGCCAGGACTTGGTAGCTTTACGGAAGGCCGGGAGGGTAGTAAGGGTCCAGATCTCCATGGGGAGCTCGCTCCAGAGGGCCGGAGCAGCAGAGAAGGTTCTCCCCCGGGGGATCGCCAGCCGACATTGGCTGGCAGATGGAACCCGGAGAAGGCCGAGCCTGTGCGATCGAATCGGTCGTAGGGAGGTAATTGGCAAGAGGCGGTCTCTCAGGTACCCAGGTCCGATGCCATGCAGGGCTTTATAAGTAATAACTAAGGATTGCACATCCAAAGAATACTTCCAAAGCGAATTAATTCCCAATGTGTACCAAATTCAGAAGGCAAAAAGTTCCAAATATGGATATGAGGTAGATCAATGTAAGCAAGTAAACAGGAAAGGGAAAAAAAAATCATAATTCCAATCTCAATGTTTTAAAAAATGAAAGAGGGTAGTTGTGATCTATGAAATTTATGTTTTCACATGAGCTTTTTTCAATTTCAGTGGATTAATATTCACTGATTATCACTGAAGTGAAACTATCTGAATGGACACCGTCATGGCCCGAGAAATGCATTTTCTAGCTAATTTTCTACTAACTTGAGAATAAATTAATTCTTTGCTAAAGGAGTTCTAAAGAAGATATGGAAATTATTTAGTTTTAATTTTTTATTACATTTTTATGCCACCCATCCGATTGATTCAGTGACTTCTATGCTGTTTTAGAGGAAGTCATTAGAGCAGGGTAAAATATTGTAGTGAACAGTCAGAAAGATAAACTAAAACTTACTCTACAAGACTGTACTGTTTTTATTTTTTTAAAAAATCCATACTTACGTTTACAGACAGGTGGTCTTCCTTTATTACTCCACAATCCATCTTCTTGACACACTGCTGTTGTTTGTTGACTAGATTCTAGCTTGAAGCCTTCATTACATTCGTATATCACTCTGCTGCCCAAAATAAATTCATTACCCCAAACTGAACCATTTCCAGGAGATTCTGGAATGCCACAGGATACAGCTGAAATGGGGGATTAAGGGGGAAAAAGACACAGAAGATTATCATAAATATGATTCTTTACTTCTGTAGATTTTTTTTTAAAAAGCCCAATATGTGTGTTACAGGTGTCACAATGCTGCTGAAAAATACCTTTAATAGTTGTACAAAATATGATATAACAACAAGGATATTTTGAAAAGATACGTTTACCACAACTACTATTATTTTTCTACTCAATATTCCATAGTTTTTCACTCTGTTTTTCCCAGCTTACTGCTTCTATTATGTTAAGATAAATGCATTAACCAATCTTGACTTCCTTGATTTATTTTTAAATATATTTAAGTAGTTTCTTCCCATGTACTTGATTACATTATTAGCAATAGCAATAGCAGTTAGACTTATATACCGCTTCATAGGGCTTTCAGCCCTCTCTCAGCGGTTTACAGAGTCAGCATATATTGCCCCCAACAACAATCCGGGTCCTCATTTTACCCACCTTGGAAGGATGGAAGGCTGAGTCAACCCTGAGCCGGTGAGATTTGAACCGCAGAACTGCAGAACTGCAGTCAGCTGAAGTAGCCTGCAGTGCTGCATTTAACCACTGCGCCACCTCGGCTCATTATTCCCTGTAGAAGATGACCAGGCTGAGCCCAAGGGAGGGGTCAAATGTGTCATAAGTCACAAGTCCCTCAGTGCCCTCAAGAAATCTAAGTCCAGCTCATCTTGAATGATTTTCTTACTTCCCTTGGTCAGATTTTTATAGTAAGTTTAAGCTTGCATTAAATCTTTATATTCATTTGAACTGCCCAAATCCTTTGATTTACCTGGGGCTTGACATTCTCTTTGTTTAAAAATTAGAGTTTGCGCCCCATATATAAAATTCAGGAACCATTTCTGAAGTGGCTGTGCCACTTAATTGGGACCAGTAACTTGGTTAAGTGAAGTGATCACTACGTAAAAGTGTGACTGTTTTTATTATCTTGTTTACGCTTTCCTTTGCTTTATAGACCTGTGAAGGCCACATATATGTGAGAATTGGTTGTAATGTTATTTTTTTCACCATCAAACTATTAAGAATAAAATGTATTGAATATCTCATAGTGTTATATACACAGTTCAACAACTCCATTGCTATATTGTAACTGCAAATAGTCACTAAATTAAATAATAATATACTATTATTGCTCTTTGAAACATTTCCATATATTATGGCATAATAATGTAGCCAATTAGACAATGGTACTTATAGGAATAATTTAAAAATATTGCTATTTTACCATTTTTACCAACTTTGGTGTATAATTTGTTCTGCAATCTGTGCATATAACATGCACTTATTCTTAATGGTATAGCACCAGACTTAATCTCATTAAAATTAGTTAAACTTTACTTAGCCATGAGAAATTTAAATCTACTGATTTTAGTAGATTAGCACTAAGGATTGTTCTATATCAAATTAAATATTTGGAAATATTAAAGTAAACAATCTCTCAAATATAGATTGAATATCCATTTTTATTTTCTTCAGATATAATTATTCCAAATGAACTGACAGCTCTGCAGTTTCTGCTGTTTTTAAAAGTAACAGCAGTAACAATAAATTATAATACCTTGGAAGAGAGTAAGTCCTTTGTGCTATAGTAAAATGATTATTAGCTGTCACTTGACCAGATGAGGGGTTTTTTTTTGGAAAAAAAATGCTTTTGATCTAACCAGCTTTACCCAAGCAACCAGAGATGTGTGCCTATGAAAATTCAAACTGTTATCATACAGGCAGAGAAAGGAACTACATGATTTTTTTTTATAATAGCAATAGCAATAGCAGTTAGACTTATATACCGCTTCATAGGGCTTTCAGCCCTCTCTAAGCGGTTTACAGAGTCAGCATATTGCCCCCAATAACAATCCGGGTCCTCATTTTACCCACCTCGGAAGGATGGAAGGCTGAGTCAACCCTGAGCCGGTGAGATTTGAACAGCCGAACTGCAGAACTGCAGTCAGCTGAAGTAGCCTGCAGTGCTGCACTCTAACCACTGCGCCACCTTGGCTCTCTAATAATTATCAGAGGGACATAAGATTCCAATCACTGTTTATATTACAATCATGGTGCTTAATTAAAAGTTATACCAGAGGAATCAATACTACAACTTCATACATAATGAAATTTCCTGCTCTGGGGAAAAAATCCACAAAAAGTATAGAAAATAAGTCTATGCTGATCAGTTTCAAGAGACTGGTTAGAAGAACAGCAACGTTGCTTCCTAAAAATGCCGGGAACAAAATAATTCTGTGAAAATCTGTACTTTAAATACAACGGGAAGAAAGTCAAGTATAAGTCAAGTAGGGTTCATCCAATGCAATTCAAATTTTGATACAATTTCATCACTTATTAGCATGGTTATCATCTGAAGAAGGCTCAGGCATTGTTAGGATTCTGTGACAAGTGAGCTGTCCTTCAGAACTGGAAGGGAATTTTCAGTCCATGTCAATCCTGCCTCTTAGATTACTTAACATTAAAAATGGAAATTACATTTTGGGTAATTTAAGATGGCAGGCAATAAGGACCGAGCGAGAAGAGGATATATATTCTTGTTCTAAAGCAGTGTTTCTCAACCTTGGCAACTTGAAGATGTCCGGACTTCAACTCCTAGAATTCCCCAGCCAGCGAATGCTGGCTGGGGAATTCTGGGAGTTGAAGTCCGGACATCTTCAAGTTGCCAAGGTTGAGAAACACTGTTCTAAAGTGCTATTTCTACCTTCCCAGAGAAATAACTCTACATATTACAGTAGGTGGCAGAAAGGAGAGATAATTTAAAGAGACAAGTGTGGCAGGAGGAAAATTGTTTCCTGGGTATATAGGCAGGAGGAAGAGGTGTTGATTGGAATGAATGCAAAAGAGGAACATGAGAAAAATTTATTACAATGCATGCTGAAGATTTCAAATAAGGTAGCTATGATGAGGGAGATTACAGGCAGTCTTTGAGTTATAATGGCAATTGGGACCAGGATCGCCACTGCTTGTGACATCACATGACCACAATACTTAGCAATAGCAATGCGCGGAGTCATGGTTACTGTTGTAACCCCAAGACAAGCAGATTGTTCAGCGGGATAGAACCCCAGGTAAGGATCATGGGAATAATGGGGATGAGGAATCTTGGACGCCCAGCATAGGTCACACAAGAGTTAATGGTTGCTGCAGTTTGATGTGAGGTCAAGAAGGGCAGGGAAACATGATGTAAGGTGTGTGCATGTGTACAAGGAAGGGCCAAGGAAAGAGGCACTGGTGGTTGCAAGTGAGTGAAGGGGAAAGGAAGATATGGTGCATACATTGAAGTCGCGGAGCGGGTAGGGAGAAATTTACCTGGATGGCTTGTGGGACGACAGCAGGGAAGGTTGGCAACTATAATCACATGACCATGGAATGCTGCTACTGATCATAAATGTGAGCTGATTACTAAGCACCAAAATTTTGCTGATGTGACTGCAGGGGCAATGTAATGACCCTAATTTCAAGGAGCATTCATAATCTCTTCATTCAGTGCAGTGGTGGGTTTCAAAAAATTTTTGAACCTACTCTGTGGGTGTGGCCTCCTTTGTAGGAGTGGCTTGCTGGCCATGTGACCTAGTGGGAGTGGCTTGCCGGCCATGTGTTCTCTCTCTCTCTCTCTCTCTTTCTTTCTTTCTCTTTCCTTCCTTTTGTCTCTCTGTCCCTTTTTCCTTTTATCTCTCTCTCACTTTTTCTTTCTTTTTTCTTTTCTTTTTTCTTTCTTTTTTCCTTTCTTTCTCTTTCTCTCTCTGTGTGAGTCTGTGTATGTGTGTGTGTGTGTGTGTGTGTGTGAGTGGTGGGTTTCAAAAATTTTTGGAACCTCTTCTGTAGGTGTGGCCTGCTTTCTGGTGGAACCTCTTCTAACCGGTTCGGTAGATTTGATGAACCGGTTCTACCGAACTGGTGCGAACTGGTAGGAACCCACCTCTGATTCAGTGCAATTGTAATTTTAAACAGTCACCGAACACATGGTCATAACTCCAGGATTGCTATTCATGTTCAGTTTGCAAACAACTTTGCAATTAAGATTTTTTTTTTCACAAGTTCCTTTCACAAGCCAAGTTAAGCACAGGTATAGGGTATCCTATACCTGTGCCTTTGATTTTTACTGCCTAAGTAAACCTGTATTTGTTTCTGCTAATGTTCATTCCATTTTCATTCTCCAATGTACTGAGAAATTATTTATTTAAGAAATTTATATAGCTGCCAAACTAATTCACAAGTGACCCCGAATGCTTACATTTAAAAAAATCCACCGCATTATAAAAATTCTAGGCCTGTTGACAAAATCATGTTTTTAGGGCCTTTTGGACAAGCAGCTGGGGAGGAGCAACTGAATTTTTGGAGGAATAATGGTTCATACAAAAGAAGCTCACATGCTAAAGGATATTTTTGTGGTACCACCATATGGACATCCTTAAATGTTGGGACTGGTAACATATTCTGTCTTTCTGTCCTGTTAATATTACAATTAATATTTTGTGTTATCTATAGATTTGATAAGTCTATATTTTATGCAAGTCATCAGTAAAAAGTGAAGAGTACTGAACCGACAACTTCCCTTTTCAGTTTTCTATGTTTAACAACAGAACTGATGGAGCGTCTTTGATGAGAATGCTTTGAGCATATTTTTGTTAAATAGTTGTGTATTCACATGATTGACATGCAATATAGCTGACACTTCATAGGTTGCTAATTAGAAAGTCATGATAAACCCTGTTGAATGCTTTGCCGAAATCAAAATGGATTTACAGCATTACTGCAATCTATTAAGGAAGTTATCTGATTAAGAAATTAAATAATCCAACAAAATTTGCTTTTGACAAATCCAGGATCACTTTTGCTAATGACAGCATTGTTTTCAAGGTGCATACATATTACCCACTTTACAGGCGTTTGTAGAAACTTGCTACATTGATTTGGAGTTATATAGGTCCTATTTTTTTTCCATTTTGAAAATAGAGTGAACATTGGCCCTTCTGTGGTCAAAGGACAACTTCACTCTTGGATTTCTCAAAGATATTGAAGAGAGGTTTGGTCACTCCATCCAATATAAGTTCCTTCAGTTTTCAGATCTTCATTAATAGCAATAGCAATAGCAGTTAGACTTATATACCGCTTCATAGGGCTTTCAGCCCTCTCTAAGCGGTTTACAGAGTCAGCATATCACCCCCACAGTCTGGGTCCTCATTTCACCCACCTCGGAAGGATGGAAGGCTGAGTCAACCTTTGAGCCGGTGAGATTAGAACTGCTGAACTGCAGATAACAGTCAGCTGAAGTGGCCTGCAGTACTGCACCCTAACCACTGCGCCACCTCGGCTCATTTAAGTCTGTTAGTATAGCCCTTTTGGTTCCTCCCACTGGATCCATTGCTTTTCCTCATCAGACTTCAACTTTTAGGGCCTTTTTGTTTTTTGAACACCTGACCCATTTTTCTCACTAGTTTCTGCTGCCAAGGAATCTTACTTCTCATGAAATCATATTTGTTGGCACAGTTTGCAAGCAATTTTTTTTTCCATTTTACATTAGAAGCAGAAATCTCAAGATTAAAATTGCTTTTGAAATGATATAATGACTTGAACATTTGCTAAAGCAACCCTTTTTCTTCTTCAGTGTTTCAGTTGCCATATTAACTGAATACTTTTTGTAGCATGCCCTAGAGAGCCTTTGTGTTCTGTTGGCTTGGAAACTCAAATGGTACAATACATAATTATCTTAGAACGGAAATTTGTCAACTCCTAAATCCAAAATTCATTCCCCCTCCCCTCTCCCTTACACACACACACACACACACACACACACACACACACAGAGTTAAGTCTTACCTTGGCAAAGAGGTGGAGGAGAATCCCACTGATACATGCCATTTGGGTGATGTCTGCAAGTTGCATTGCTATGACCAATTATCCTGTATCCAGATTTACAATAGTAGCGAATTATACTGCCAACTGTGCCCTTGGTTTTATTTACAATTCCACCATTCTTCACAATATGATTTAAGCCGCAGTATGGAGCTATACAGGATCAAAGTAATAAAATTAAAAGCAATATATTACCAAAAAGACGGAAGACAACTCTTCTAAAATCTAAACTTCCTTCAAAGCCATTTAAAGAATGATACTCATCTCATCACTTATATTTCCAGTCTAGAGATTAAAACCTGGAATTTTTTTAAAATTTTTTTAAGAAATGTATCTTTCAGACAAGAGGCATTTCAATCCACTATTAAATTTTAAATTTTAATTACAAATTTATTTAGGGAAATATTAAAGCTGTTAAAATCCTTGCATGTAAAATGTCTTGATAACATTAATCAGATGATATGCACACTTCGTATTGGGGTAGTCCCTGGAGTGCTTTCTCCCACTGTAAAGTCTCATTCTGTATTGAGGCAATATTAGATCTATATGACTTGTTTCCCAGTTGTTGTACTGAATAAACAACTACACTATATTCGTTTGCACCAGGTTTACTACACAGGCAGAAGATATACGTTTTCAAAAATTGGATTGTAATTTATTTCCCTTTAAAGTAAAATGTTTAATAAGTAATTAATTAAATAACTCATACCCAAAGTTTGAACTTTGTGGCTGATTAAGCAATCAATGCACTAATCTATTCCAAATCAAGACTTTTGATGAATTATAGCAAACCTTTTATGGAAAAGTTGAATATGAGGACAGTGAACACTGGTGTCTCAAGAAAACTTACAAATGTAATATAAGACATAAGAAATTAAAAACACACAAATATAATTAAATACACCATAGTATGAAAACATATCACAGAATCCAGCATAATCAGCAGCATATTCTTGGAACACTTTTTTAGTCTAGTATAAAGCAATACTTTCCGAATATAAACCAGTAATCTAAAATCTGGTCAAATATAATCTGACATGTGTCCTCAAGACTGCTACCCTGAATCTAATCCTTGCAAATTTAGAGAAAATGGTTGATGAAATAAACTGGGACCCCAGTGAATTTGTTAGATTTTCAGACAGTACAGGGAGGAGAATCTGTAGTCATATGCCAATAATTGACTTCGGAATAGTACACTTTGATGAACTTAGAAAGATAGTCAGAAGGACTCAACCACTTGATAGCCTAACCCTCCCCCCCCACTCCTCCACATCTCCTTTTCACAATCTTCATATCCACACACTGTTTAATTTGTGGCAGGGGAAGAGGGAGGCTCTCAACAATTTTCTCCATGGCCATGCCAACCAACCAACTCAGTTCTGGCAAGGCGTTGCCTGAGGTATTCCAGAAACGTGCAATAGAGAGCTTTGGAGGTTCAAAGCACTCTGAATTGGACGCTGGAAGTGTTAGCCACGGAACAGCTCTACATTAGATGTTATTCTACACTGGAAGGATTGTCTCCCATCGTAATTTGCCTGCTGCATTTTGCATCAGCTACAGCTTCCCGTTCGTCTCCAAAGGCAGCCTGATTGAGTGCACAATTGTCCATCCTCAAGCTGATTAAGGCATGAAGTAATGCCACCAGGGCTACCAGCACCAGACAGGGCTATAACTGGTAACGCAAACAAATGCTTTAGTTACCTCTTCTGTAAATGCAAGGGGAACATATTTAGAATGTCAAATTCAACTCAAGATATTGTTCAGTTCTAGTTCATTCCCCCGCTCACAACAAAATTGCATAAGACATCCAAATATAATATGGAAGTCAGGAATATTTGTGTATGCACAGGGAAGAAGACAATGGGGAAGAAAAGGGAGGCTTAATGAATAGCAATAGCAATAGCAGTTAGACTTATATACCACTTCATAGGGCTTTCAGTCCTCTCTAAGTGGTTTACAGAGTCAGCATATTGCCCCCAACAATCAGAACATTGCATGTGTTGAAGTTGTTTTAACGCAAACCAAAGATGCCTTTTAAAAAACAAGTTTACATCATATTCTTATGCATGCCAGTGCTGTGTGTGAAGTAATTTAAGGTGGTTCTGACAAGCGTCGTCAACATCTTCATATCCGGTCACATGGGCAGCAAGCCACTCCCATCCGGTCACATTGGCAGCAAGCCACTCCCACAAAGGAGGCCACACCCACAGAGTAGGTTCGAACAATTTTTGAAACCCACCATTGAAGTGCATGTATAGAAATAGCAATAGCAATAGCAGCTAGACTTATATACCGCTTCATAGGGCTTTCAACCCTCTCTAAGCGGTTTACAGAGTCAGCATATTGCCCCCAACAACAATCCGGGTCCTCATTTTACCCACCTCGGAAGGATGGAAGGCTGAGTCAACCTTGAGCCGGTGAGATTTGAACAGCCGAACTGCAGAACAACAGTCAGCTGAAGTAGCCTGCAGTGCTGCATTTAACCACTGCGCCACCACGGCTCTGAATAAAATATAAGATGTTCCCATGTCCTTTAAGAGGACCATTGTCTTTTAAAAAATGACTAGAAAATGAGAAAATTGGAAAACTATCTAATGAATGACTTTGTTATCCGTTCTGCCAAAATTTCTGTTTTCTACACACACAGACCCAAATTTTCTTAAACAAACACATTCATGTATGACCTTAAGGAACACCTAATGCACACCTTTGGCTCTCCACCTGGCAGGTGAGTGGAGATAAAATGAATCTATTAAAACATTATGCAGGAAATAATAATAATATTTATAACTTTAAAAAGCAAAGATGTCTCTTTGTAAAAGATTCTTACTGTATATATTAGCATATAACGTTAATACGGGTTTATCAGTGCTACCATGAATAATGAAGTGCTGTAGGAGCCCACTTTAATTTCAGTCTATTTATAATCAGAGTTGTTTGAGCTTTTCTCTTCCACGGTGTTTTTATTCTTAGTAATCATTAATCATATGCTTCTTTTTCAGTCATTTGCACTGAAAAGATAGGAACCTTTTAAAAAAAACTGTAATAAACTTATCTCTCAATAAGAAAATTGTGGATGACCCCCTTCTGCTAATAATTCTAATTTTTTATCTGACAATTTTGTCAAAGCATTAATGGCATTTCCAATTTTCCTCATTTCATATTTTTCATATGAAAAAGCCTAAAAAAATAATCAGTAACTGCCTGAATAATGAAGTGACACTATCTCTATAGAAAAGCTGCCACAGAAAGTGTAAACAACCCAACGGAAATCTGTTTTCCACATTCGGTTTTCATGTCACTTGCTACGAGTTGCATGGTCAAATTTTCAGTCAAGGTTATATCATTTAGATTGGTAGTTTTTCTTTACGTTTTTTCTGGTGTTGCTATTTCTACACACAGATCTTTGTTATGGAAATGCTGCATTTGAATTTAGATTGAAATTCTATGTATTTTTATTTAGAATTAACAGTTACTGTATGTAGAGGAATACATCTGTTAGAAAACATACATATCATCATGTTATAAAAGCATCCATGCATAAATATAAGATTGCATATTTAAGACAGAAAAGACATTTTATGCCAATAAACATTCAATCCTAAAGTATGCAAGTATTTGAATACTGTAATAACATTATTCAAAATCTGAATAAAATTGTTTGCTTCAGTAAAATGCTACAGGGATTACTTGGCGTATATCTCTGACCATAAGAAATCCTGCTTTCTTGTCTATGGCTTTAAAGATTTAACAGCAGGCATTGCCAACTTATTTTTCAAACACAACTTCTCAGTGCACTGATGATGTTATTTAGGGTGGTAGTGAAATACCTGCAAGAAACAACCAAATTGAGAGAGCTCCCCAAACCCTTACAATTTAAGTCTAAGGTACAAATATTTTCTCCTATCATTATATCTTCTCAATACTAAAAGATTGATATTAGAAAATTAGTTTGGAGCCACTGTTTCTGCAATCATTAATTTTGAATATGTATTGAGTAGCTATTTATGTATGGTTTTATTTATTTAAATAAAATAATCCAAGACTGGATTACTGTAACGGGCTCTACATGGGGCTGCCCTTGAAGAGTGTTCGAAGACTCCAGTTAGTCCAGAACGCAGCCGCACGAGCGATAGTGGGTGTACCTAGGTACACCCACGTCACACCTATCCTCCGCGAGCTGCACTGGCTTCCCATTAGTCTCCGGACATGCTTCAAGGTGCTAGTCGTTACTTTTAAAGCCCTCCATGGTATCGGACCTGGCTACCTGAGAGACCGCCTCCTGCCAATTACCTCCCCGAGGCCTATAAGATCGCACAGATTAGGCCTCCTCCGGATTCCATCTGCCGGTCAATGTCGGCTGGCGACTCCCCGGGGGAGGGCCTTCTCTGTAGCTGCTCCGGCCCTATGGAACGATCTCCCCATGGAGATCCAGACCCTTACTACCCTTCCGGCCTTCCGCAAAGCGACCAAGACCTGGCTGTTCCGGCTGGCCTGGGGCTGTTGATTTCGTCCAGCCCCATCCTAATGTTGTGAATGTTGTGATCTTTTAATGTTGTCTTGTTTTTGTATGTCCTTCCCTTTCCCTTTTTACTTGTAAGGCGCTCTGAGTCTCTTTGAGAGTGGGCGGCATACAAATTAATTAAATAAATAAATAATAAATAAATAAATATTTTAATTGTAAATTTAGTTGTAAATTTATATTGCCTTCCATCTCACTTCTGTGATTGTAGATGGCTTACAAAATTAATTTGGAGATGCAAACAAAGATCCAAGTAGTCCTGAATAAACCCACTGGAAGGTTCATAGCTGCACTCTAAAGAAAGTTTTTTGTTTCAATATCAACATCTCCAGGTACTGCTGTGAAAAACCCCTGTGAAAAATTGTATAGTTCAATAACAGAGCTAGGTGAGCAATAATCCTACTTCCTAAATGGGACATTGGGTCAATGGAAAATAGCCTATTTTGCTGTTCCTTTTTTGCTTTCAGTGTGAACATTCATATTTCATTTCCTTCCCCCAGGTTACTGTTGAGAAACCTGATATATTTCCATCTATACCACTGGGAAGGTCATCACAGAATACTTAGAAACCTGATATTTATCTTCCCCTTCTCCATTGCTCATTCTTTCCTTCACCTATCTGACAAAAGTCCCCAGGACACATGCAGTCCATCTGTATTTGCAAAAGTGTTTTCTAACAAATTTCTGAAAATACATAAGAACATGAGTGAAGATCTGAGTGAAAATGTAATGCTAAAATGGTGTTCAAGCATAGACTATGGAAGGAAAAATGTTGTTTATGGCATATAAATATCTCTGTGAAGTGGTTTGGGACAGTATGATGGGAGGAAGTGAATCAAGCAGCTCTCATTACTACTGAAACCTTCTTGATTAAAGCCTAAAGAGCTAAAATGTTTAGAACAGGGGTGTCAAACTCACATTGTCACGGGGGCGTCATGTGACATTTTGGGACTTTTTCCCCAAAACCAAGCATGGGTGTGAGAGTTTGACAGCCCTGGTTTAGAAGAGTCACAGCTTCAGAAATTTAGTCATTCTATTTCAGGCTTTGCACCTGAATAGTTTATACCTGTAAAACTAACGTACTGATCCTAGTTTTAATCTATTTAGTCCATCAGAAAGGTACTAGACTAGAAACCAGCATACTGTGAGTTCTATTCCTGCCTTAGGCACAAAATCAGAGGGGGGAACTTTGGGCCACTGATTCTTTCAGCCAAGGAAGAAGGCATCAACAAGCCACTTGTGCAAATGTTGCCAATGCCTCCTTCTTAGAATAATGCAGAAGCTACTTCTGCATATCTTGCCAACTAGTCCAGTCAGTTGCCAGGAGTCCACTCTCATTTAAAGGTATCCTCACTGTTGTGACTCAGCAGAAGTTTGCTGTGAGTTGAGTCGGGATGCAGGATTAACAATGCAGCTGGGGCTCGTTAGTGTCGTCTTTTGGAGATAAAAGGACGGATGGTGCCACGTCCTGGTTGCAGAAGTCAACTTTCACTTGTTCGTTCATTCATCAGTCGTGGTTTGTTTGTGAGAGACACTTGGATAAGTGATTTGCTTTCTGTAACCCTGATTCAAGGAGACACTTGGAGAAGTGAATTGCTTTGTAAGAGTTTTGTTTTTGCATTCTTTTATCTTCTTGCCAGAGACTTTATTTATGTTTATTTTTGGGCTCGCAGCCAGCGTGAGTCGAGGCTGATAAAGTTCTTTCCTTTTAAGTCTGTCTGACTGTCTTTGAATGAGCGAAGGAAGGGGGACAGAACACCTCACTATTTTTTTAATGATCCATTAAAAAAATGCACTTTTGTCAACCTTGTAAGGGACCAGACTGAAAATGCCCAGAAGTATTAGCTCTAAACTTGTTATAAGGTCACAGAATCTTGCAAGTCTCTCCTCCTTTGCCCTTGCAGTACAAGAAACTAGAGGGGTCCCTTCTCAGATGTTTTCCATGGACCCAGTCCTTCTGCAGACCTAGCTGAGCTGCCTCCTATCTAACGGACATCTAGTCTGTGGCTCTTTCTACTGTTTCCCAAGATCATAGAGCTGAGGTGACGCAGTGGATAGGGTGCAGTACTGCAGGCCACTTCAGCTGACTGTTATCTGCAGTTAAGCGGTTCAAATCTCACCGGCTCAAGGTTGACTCAGCCTTCCATCCTTCCGAGGTGGGTGAAATGAGGACCCAGACTGTGGGGGCGATATGCTGACTCTGTAAACTGCTTAGAGAGGGCTGAAAGCCCTATGAAGCAGTATATAAGTCTAACTGCTATTGCTATTGCTATCATTCCTGTACACCATTACAACTGTATCCAGAAAGGTTCACCCGATTGTTACTAGATAGAGTTTTCTTTCTTCCTGAGGCTTGTTTGCATGTCCCTTCACATTTTGCGACAACACGACTGAATTCCGCAACAACGCTTTTGATTTTAGAATCTGTCACTGATCACTTCAACAAACTCCACACAATATTCCGGACATATGCTATTTGCCAAACCTTGTGCAAAGTCACGTTTGTCGAAACAAGAAGGAAAGCGGGGAGGCAGTAAATCATTCCAATAGGCTGATAGTTATGTGGTGGCCTGCTGGCTCCATCACAGCTGCCATAGCATCAATAGCTTTTCTGCCCCCCCCATTTCCTTTCCCATTTTTTATGCTATTGACTTTCCTTATTAAGATTCAAGCCCAATTGCTTACCCCGCTGCTCGCTGTTAGTCCTTTCTCCTGCTGTCTCTCCTGCATCTGATGTAAAACTTACATGACATGAAGAAAAGTATGCAGCTTTTCAGGTCATGCTGTTTGTGAAGCAGGAGAAAGTTTAAGCTGAGCTGTACTACCGAGCTGCTTGCCTTATGCATGCAGTTAGGTATTTGAATCCTAAAAAGTTATTCGCTTGCAGTTTGGAGTTAACGGTGCTACAAAGGTCTTTCCCAAATTTTCAACATCCATAGGAACATTTTATACTTTTTAAACTAATCCTTGAACAAGATAACTATACAATAGTTCAATGCAGAGATGTTATTAACTTCTTTTTTTTAATTTCCTTTGTCTCAATATATTTTAGACTGTGTTTGTTAAAAACCTATACTGTTTACGGGCTCTGGGAAGTCAGGGGGGAAGGGAGGTGGGGTGTTGGGGGGAGGGGGGATATATAGTATGTGTTAGATTTTAAAGTAACGTGATTGCACTTGTATACTGTTGCTCTTTAATTCCACTGTAAAAATAGGACAAGCTGAATATATTAATAGATAGTAGAAATACACCGAAGGGAGGAGTAGAGGGATAGAAGAAAGATGGGTCGCGAGGGTGGGAGAGAGGACTGGAGGGAGGGTGAGAAGGAAGGGAGGGAGTGTATCGGGAGAGAGGAGTGGCAGAGGGGGAGGGGAAGTAGGGTAGAGGGGAAGGATGGAGGGAAGATGGAAAGTTGGAGGGGGGTGAAAGAAAGGGTGTATGGAGGGTCAAAGAGGTACATTGGGTTTCTATTTTGGGGGGTATTGTCGACAAGAGGAATGGCTGTGTTTATTGTTTAATGTTATATGGCCCCGGTTGTGCACAGTATATATGTGACTGTACGAAAATGAAATGAAAAATAAAAACACATTTAAGAAAGAAAAAAAAGATAACTATAGAATAAAAATCTTTTTTTTTTCATTTTCAGAATAGTGTTTTTCCTCTTGTGCTTTGTGAAGGTCAACATCATATCAATTTAGAAAGCAGAGAGAGGGGCCTTGTCTTGCTAGGCATCCCTGGCATGGGAGAGGTGACTACAAAATAAAGCCGAGGTGGCGCAGTGGTTAAATGCAGCACTGCAGGCTACTTCAGCTGACTGCAGTTCTGCAGTTCGGCGGTTCAAATCTCACCGGCTCAGGGTTGACTCAGCCTTCCATCCTTCCGAGGTGGGTAAAATGAGAACCCGGATTGTTGTTGGGGGTGATATGCTGACTCTGTAAACCGCTTAGAGGGGGCTGAAAGCCCTATGAAGCGGTATATAAGTCTAACTGCTATTGCTAACTGCTATTGCTAAAGGAAGCTCAGGATATATGCCATTTTTAGGATTAGCATCTCAATTTACCTGTGCTTGTTTATAAATATAAAATCAGAATCATTCTGATAATACATCTTTTCCAGTAGAATAACCAGTCAAAATTATACTTAGTAATTCTGGAAAGAAAATAAATCTATCAGTGATACTGCCTATCATTCATCCATTCATTCATTAAATTTATATGCTGCCCATCATGATATCCAAAGTGACACCTTGGATAGGGAGACGGAAATGAAATCTTCTGAATCTGACATACAAGCAATCCATTTCAGGACCGAAATCTATGCAACATATACAGTATATATTTGTATTAAGCCACTTACATAACTGTTCTTTGTTAGAGCTTATTACTGCTAAAAATTAGAGCAGTGTATAAAAAGGAACCTGCTGGAGATATTTAGCTTGCTATTTTTTCAGCAACGCTTGCAAAGATAGTCAGACAAACAATACTGATAATCTTGTTTGTGATATTTTCTCCCTTTTCATTTGCAATCCATTGAGACAGTCTGCAATTTTCTTTGGATGCGGTAAACCACATACAAACAAAAATATTGTAATTAGCTTTCAGTTAGTATGCTTTCATATAATAAAGGTATCTTTTTCATAAAGTACTATTGAATTTTCTAAGTTGTACTGTGGAGAAAATTGTTTCCTTTTCATTAATTGAAGTGAAATTTTGCCCACTTTTAAAATAAAAAGTAACATTATGCTAAGATGTTCACACTTCTGTCTGTCTGTCTGTCTGTCTGTCTGTCTGTCTATCTATCTATCTATCTATCTATCTATTTATCATCTATCTATCTATCTATCTATCTATCTATCTATCTATCTATCATCTATCTATCTATCTATCTATCTATCTATCTATCATCATCTATCATCTATCTATCATCTATCTATCTATCTATCTATCTATCTATCTATCGGTCTGTCTATCTATCTATCTATCTATCTATCTATCTATCTATCTATCTATCTATCTATCTATCATCTATCTATCTATCTATCTATCTATCTATCTATCTATCTATCTATCTATCTATCTCTATCTACTTGTCTATCTATTGTTATTAAATTTTTATGTCACCCATCTCCCCTACAAGAAAACTCTCAGGTTTTGTTTTTTCATATAACTGGCAAATAAAAATAAAATATTTCTAGATGGGAAATAAATATAACTTAAAATAAACCCATTGTTATATGGCACTGATTTCAAATACTTTTTCCTATGCGGGGTCATTCTAAAAACTGCAAATTATTTTTACAACATAGAAAAATAGATTATTATTACATTTCTATAGTTCATAGGCATTTGGAATAAAGTAAGTCTAAAAGAAGATGAAACATGCATTTGTGTCCACTTGGATCATGATGTCAGAAGTTTGCATGATGAAATGCTGCTTATTTTATAAGTTGGTTCCTTTTTCATCCCCCCACAGAGACATGCAATTTTGGCGATGTAATTATTCAATACCATGCCCTTAGGTTTTATCTCTAAATAATGATTTCCTTTCAGGTTTAGCCCACTTCAACAGAAACCATTTTGGTAGACTACAAAAAGTTATTGGTACTGAATATCAGATTTAATTCATAACCCTAAATTACTGAGATCATCTTTCTTTTGTAATGTTTTTAATTGACGTAGGAATGTGTTCTCTGCAAGGAATGCACATCTGGATATTTTTTAATGTAGGTTAAAAATAGGACAAAGGAATCATACAAATGCTTCAAAATCTGTCAGTGAAAAAGAATTCACAAGATTAGAAAGGGGAGCAGTCTCTTTGAAAATCATCAATCACCCAAATGTACATTTTCTGGTTATTGATTTTCTGGCTCCTTTGGTAACTACATTTTCATATAGAAATAACACATCATATACAATATTGGCACAGTAGAAAATTAAAATAATCAAGGAGTAATGATCTCCAGTCATTCACATATAGTCAGTTACAATAGTGGAATGCATTTCAAGTTTTCACAGCTCCCTTCATTCTCTGCAGTGGTGTACAAGAGTTTTGGTTGCATTGCTTATTGTTTGTTCAGGGTGTTCTGTGACGTATTCTCTCTCTCCCCCTCTCCTCCCCTCTCTCCCTTCCTCCCCCCCTCTCTCTCCCTTCCTCTCTCTCTCCCTCTCTCTCCCTCCCTCCCTCTCCCCTCCCTCCATCTCTCCCTCCATCTCTCCCTCCCCCTCCCCTCCCTCCCTCTCTCCCTTCCTCCCCCCTCTCTCTTTCCCTCTCTCCACCTCCCTCTCTCCCTCCCACTCTCCCTCTCTCTATCCCTCTCTCCCCTCTCCCTCCCTCTCTCCCTCTCTCTCTCCCTCCCTCTCTCTCTCCCTCTCTCTCTCCCCCTCTCACTCACTCCCCCTCTCTCCCCCTCTCTCCCCCTCCCTCTCTCCCTCCCACCCTCTCTCCCTCTCTCTCCCCCTTTCTCTCCCTCCCTCCTCTCTCCCTCTCTCCCCCCTCTTTCTCCCCCCCTCTCCCTCTCTCTCCCTCCCTCTCCCTCCCTCTCTCTCCCTCCCCCTCTCTCTTTCCCTCTCTCCCCCCTCTCTCTCCCACTCTCCTTCTCCCTCCCTCTCTCTCCCTCTTTCTTCTCTCCCTCCCTCTCCCCTCCCTCCCTCTCCCTTCTTTCCCCCTCTCCCTCCCTCTCTCCCCCCTCTCTCTCCCTCTCTCTCTCCCTCTCCCTCCCTCCCTCTCTCTCTCCCTCCCTCTCTCTCCCTCCCTCTCTCTCCCTCCCCCTCTCTCTTTCCCTCTCTCCCCCTCTCTCTCCCTCCCACTCTTCCCCTCCCTCCCTCTCCCTCTTTCTTCTCCCCTCCCTCTCCCCTCCCTCCCTCTCCCTTCTTTCCCCCCTCTCCCTCCCTCTCTCCCCCTCTCCCTCCCTCCCTCTCCCCCTCTCTCTCCCTCCCTCCCTCTCCCTCCCTCCCTCTCTCTCTCCCTCCCTCTCTCCCTCTCCCCCCTCTCTCTCAGAAAACAGTAACATTTCCATAGTACTCTGATGCAGAAAATGTATCCCATGAACAAGCTACAATCATTTTTAAAATGTGAACAAAAGTAATTACAAATGTAAGCTTCCCTGTCTCTTGGAAACTTTTGGGAAATGTTTCTCCATCTAGCTAGGTTAAACCACTCCAAACATTTTGCGTCAGGTTTTTCATAAAAAAATGATAAGTATTAAATATGGGCGAAACATTTCATTATTGTGAGAGCTATCACTTGGAACCAACAAATATTTGAAATTCCTGAGCACACTGAAAGATAGACAATAGCAAAAATTTCAAACTATTTAAAAATCAAAACCTAGAAATATAATGAGAACTTTTGTTTAAAAAGTTTAAGTTCAACTATTATATATGTATATGTAGGTCTTTGTGCATTACATATATATTTCATTTAAATATTAAAAAGTATTTAATATTATTATAAAATTTAGACATATGTATATACAATAAAATTAAAATATTAAATATTAAAATATTGAACAGGAGGAAATGAAAGTAGGGACAAATAATTTTAAATAAGATAATTGGTTATTTCAGACCAGCATTATCTGTTCTGACTGGCAAAGCTCTGGATAGGCTTACTAGAAATCAGTTTTATCAGTAGCTCTACTAAATAAGTAGACATCAGGTAGCGAAAACCCAGAGAATTTTGCAAGAGGTATTTGCTATTTATTGGTATGGGATCTCTGCACATTCCTACAAGTCTTCTCTTTTTGATGAGTACATTATAAGCAGGACTTTAATGCTGACTTTACTACTAACCTGAATAACGTATCTTGAATCCTTTTTTAGTAGTTGCATGGTCAGTTGACCAACGGAGGTAGAACTGATTGGATTTGCTTGTATAATTAAGTTGCCCAGTATGATTTCCACTTAAGGCAACCAACATCGGGCTTTGTCCAGAAGAACCTGCACAAAATATATCAAAATATTAATAATCCGGTCACATACCTTGTCGTTACTGGAAATGCCTTGAAATAATAATTATTTTAATAACACTTTTTCCCAGTGCTTGTCAAATTAAAATGGGGCCTGAATTCCAGTAAGGACTCGTGTAATTAGTGCCATTTAGACTAATTTGAAAATTGGATGCAGTGCATTATTTGCATGCATTAGAAAACAGACTTGTCATCAAATTCTATGATAAGGTGGCCTAAAGTATTAGTAATAGTTCTTTTTAATAGATACCAAGTGATCAAAATCAGTTAAAAACATGGTTCCTTATGACTTGAAACTTGGATCAGCAAATCAGTAAATTGCTCTTAGTAGGAAGGGAATATTTGTTAAAAGAAAGACGGTAGGAAAATATTAGACCTTTTGATTTTAACAAAAATAACAGTAAATACACAGGTTTGTTTTGGAAAGAACTGGGAAAACATTAAATAGAAGCAGGATGGAACATGCTTGAAACCTTTCCCCTATATCATATTGGGGGGCAGGTTTCATGAGGATAACAACCTGTTTAGTACAGTAGAGGCCATTATTTCCAAACAAATTCAAACAAGAAAAAACCAAACATTAAAAAAACTAAAATGGTAAGTAGACAATTGGGTTATTAGTCAATGTTGAATGACTAAATAAGGATAAGAAGCATTGGGCTTGTTCGTTTGAAAAGAAACATTTTCCAAAGGCTGAAAATAATCAACAACAAGAAATCGCATTTCTTCAGGAGTGATGGAAATGAATCTATTAAGGAAGTGTAACACTTTTAAAGCAGACTCTAGATTAGTATGATAAAACATTTCTCCTTGAAGCACAAAAGCAGATGTTCCCCTTGGATGTGTTCCACAGCTGCTTCAAAGTAAGAGTGTGAGTGTTGTGTGTGTGTGTGTGTGTGTGTGTGTGTGTGTGTGTGTGTGTGCCTGTAGAACCAACATGCTATTGGGAATGCGAAGGAAACCAACACTCTATGTATACACATCTATAGATAGCTGCGAACGACTTTGAAAGATATGCTGAAATCTTCCAAAAGATGTACAGTAATGCTTCAAGGAAGAGTCACCATTGAATCCCTTTTGGATACTTTGATTAAAAGTAAAAGATATAGATCAATTTTTATAAATACCAAAATACACAATTTAATATTAGAGGTGGACCTTGTTCTGGCAAAGGTTCTATTTTATCTATCTGGAAAATGAGGTTGTGTCCAACAAGTCCATGAAAATAATTACTGAGGTGTGAAAAGCTGACTAAAATTTATTGCTTTGGGGGGTGGGGGGGGAGACAAAATCTGAAGGTACCTCTTGGATACCAAAGTCTGGTTTTTATTTTCCAAAACTTAGAAATGTGAAATTGCAGATAAGGAGACTGTGAATAATGAGGCCCGTATGAACTTTAATTCCTTCCACATTACTGAACCAACAAATAAAAACAGAATCTCACCATCAAAGATTTCCAGCTCATCAAATTGCTTTTCACTTTGAAACGATTCTACAAAAACAGTGATGTTATAATTTGGTTCAACTTTAAGAGTCCAGGCACAAGTTTGTGAATTGAGATAGTTTCCTGGATATCCTGGACTGAGGATTACACCAGATGACTCTGTATGGATTTCATTTGCTGGGCACTGTGCTATAAAATACAAGGGAGGCAGGAAAAATAAGGGGGCGGGGAGGGAAATAAAGGAGTTTACTTTCTTAAATTGCCACTTTTTCATAAATATGAAGAAAGATGTTCAATCTAGTTTTAAAATTTATTGCTTATTGGAGCAAAATCAATAAAAATGCAGATTTTCTCCTCAAAACAAGTTATATTATAACAGATGTTACTTTCATAAAACCCTGCATGCTTCAGAAACTAGATCTGAATACAAAAATTGCCTTTACCTTGATGGTGAACTAAAATTAAAGGAATGTCCCTCTTGAAATAATATTTACTTGAATCTATTTAGCTTGAATCTATTTTCAGTAATATAATGAATAAAGAAATTGTCATGAAACAAAAAATGCTATGTAAATTTATCATAACACCACCTGTATTTGCTTAGCCCCCTAGAAGCTGTTAGGTCTCAACTACACCATTCCCAGAAGAATATCCAGTTATCCTTCACAATGCTATAGATTCTTGGTTCATATTTCATATTTATACTATAATGACAATGTTTAAGAAGATAACTGAAGAATAATGATTATGTGGGCAACTTTCATGAACTTAAAAAGCTGTTTCCTAGAAACGGTTGCCCTCTACACTTAGAAACTCAAATAAGGAGTATGGGCCTAAGGTGGATATAACTGTTAGCAGTGAGCATAAGTAGACCATTCTTACTTTTAATAAAACTTAAGACAGAAAAAGCTGCCTGTTTCACTAATCAATAGAAGAAAACACTGTCTTAAACTCATATAATATGCCAGTATGCCAAGAATCTATGCCAGCTTCTTTGCACATATGGAAATCCGGCACATACATTGAAAGTATTACAGCATGGTTCTAGAATTTCCGATAAAAAAGACAGATTTATTGTGCTTTTCATATAAATCTGAAATGCAATTGATTCTATGTTTTGTCACCTGAATTGCTGCCTCTAATATTATACCACTTCATCTTATATAGGGCCCAATATCTATTGCTAAAAAATTCTTCTCGTTATTTTGGTTCCGACATTTTGCGCAATGTTCTGTGATAACAATATTCTATTCTTATATTTATTCTGAAATCCTTCCATTTTTCTTCCTTCAGAGCTAAAACAATTCCCTGTTGTTGTTGTTTTTTTAAAATAGCATATTGCTGTTACCCATGGGCAGATATTGATAGAAATCACAGAGGGAAAACTATTTAAATTGTTTTGATTACATGTTCTTAAAACATAACTCCGTTAAAAACTCTGACAAAGAGACATATATTGGATTGAAATGTCTACTCGTCCATGAATAATGAAGTGTAAAACAAGATATAGAGATAATTTGTTTCAAATAGAAAACCTCTGAAAACAAAAATAAAGTTTATATACTGAGAATCCATTTCAATACATGTCCATTATATTTCTTAATAATCACATTCTTGATTTAAAGCAAATTTAAAATTTTGAATACAATATGTGAAAACCTTTTAATCATAATCTCTCTTAACCAGAAGTGTCAAACTCAAGGCCCGGGGGCCGAATCCGGCCCACAGGGTGTTTAGATCTGGCCCACAGGCCACCCTGGAAACAGCCTACAGTGCCTCTATCAGGATAATGGAGCTCTTTTTCGCTGGCAGAGGGTTGCAAGAGGCGGTCACAGCCAAAAACGAAGGTCGGGAACCCACTTTCACTGGCAGAGCGCTCCACAGCCACCCCTGACACAAGTGATGTTGAAATAGCCACGCCCACCCTGGCCACACCCACCCCAGGCCCCCAAGATCAAACACAACCGTGATGCGTCCCTCAATAAAAACGAGTTTGACACCCCTACTCTATACGGTATAATTATTGCATACATACCTTCACAAACTGGGGGAGAGCCCTCAAACTGAAGTTGGTCTTTTAACTTACAGAATGTCATATCATTTCCAACCAAAGTGTAGCCTGGGTGACACTTGTATTTGGCAAAGTCTCCTGAAATAATTTAAAAAGAAAAGTGAATTGAGACGTATTGAAATATAGATTACAGCAATATATTCAATATCTTTCCATCATTGCTTCAACCAGATCCACACATCAAATTTTATACATACATACATACATACATACATACATACGGGACACGGGAGAGGGTCGGGGTATTGCGGTCGTGACAGGGAGGGGCAGATACGGCGGGGACTCTAGGGCAGGCCATTACCGGGGAAGGAGGGTTCGCTACATCACAGAGATCCCTCCTTCCGGCCCTAGGAGCCCCACTCCAAGACCAGATGGCGCAAGTAATCAGGACCCTGGTCTCAGGCTGTTGTCGCTAAATGCCAGGTCTGTTGTACATAAAGCACCTCTCGTCCGGGACTTAATTTTAGACGAGAGGGCAGACCTGGCATGTATTACTGAGACCTGGCTGGGCCCAGAGGGAGGAGTCCCCCTTGTAGAACTGTGCCCAGAAGGATTTCAGGTGCTACATCAGCCGAGAGCCCAGGGAAGGGGTGGGGGTGTGGCCGTTGTTATCCGGGAGTCGTTAGTTCCTCGTAGGGTCCCTGCTCCGGAGATTGTCGGGTGTGAGTCTTTGCTGTTAAAGTTGGACCTCAAGGGTCAAGTGGGTTTGCTGCTAACGTACCTGCCTCCCAACAGCGTTGCAGCAGCCCTCCCCTCGCTCCTCGAGTCAGTAGCCGAGCTGGCAATTGAGTTCCCTAGGCTGATGGTCCTGGGGGACTTTAATTTGCCGTCGCTCGGTGAAAACTCTGATGGGGCGCAGGAGTTCATGGCTTCCATGACAGCCATGGGCTTGACTCAAGTAATCCGAGGCCCAACCCATTCAGCGGGACACACGCTTGACCTCGTATTTCTCTCGGAGCAGTGGATGTGTGATCTTGGTCTGAGGGGGAGTGACATCATACCCCTGTCGTGGTCAGACCATTACCTACTGAGGCTCGACTTCCGGAGGCCAAACCCCCACTGTAGGGAGGAGGAACCGACCAGGTGGTTCCGCCCCAGGCGTCTTATGGAGCCAGTAAGGTTCCAGACAGAGCTTGGGGTTATTCCTGATACTCTCGCCCACAGTCCGGCAGAAACTCTGGCTGCTGCGTGGCACTCGGCAGCGTCAGAGGCCCTCGACCGGATTGCGCCACTGCGGCCCCTCCGAGGCGGCGGATCCCGGAGACCCCCTTGGTTCACCGAGGAACTCCGGGAGATGAAGCGCCGGAGGAGATGCCTAGAGCACCGTTGGAGGTCCGACAAGTCCGCATCGAACCGAGCAATGGTAACCACCTGCACCAGGGAATATACTAGGGCACTTAGGGCAGCTAAAAGATCACACATAGCCTCCCTGGTCGCATCCGCTGAGTCCCGCCCAGCCGCCCTGTTCAGGATAACCCGCTCCCTATTGAACAAAAGGGAGGCGGGGGAACCCTTGCAGGGCAGAGCTGAAGAATATGCCCAATTCTTAGCGGACAAAATTGCTCGGTTTCGGACGGACTTGGACTCCACACCCGCAGTTCCAGCCGAGACTCAGGGGGACCAAGTTCAACAGCTCTGGGTTGAGTTTCAGGAGGTTATCCCCGGGGATGTGGACAAGGCCATGAGAGCTGTGAGTTCCTCCACCTGTGCCCTGGATCCGTGTCCCTCATGGCTGGTTTCTAACTGCAGTGAGGTGACACGAGGCTGGATCCAGGCGGTTGTAACCGCCTCTCTTCGGGAGGGGAACTTCCCCGCCGCACTGAAGGCGGCGGTGGTGAGACCCCTCCTGAAGAAGCCATCCCTAGATCCAGCTGTCCTTAACAACTACCGCCCGGTCTCCAACCTCCCCTTTCTGGGGAAGGTTGTTGAGAAGGTGGTGGCCTTCCAGCTCCAACGGTCCTTGGAGGAAGCAGACTACCTAGACCCCTTCCAGTCAGGCTTCAGACCCGGTTACAGCACTGAAACCGCCTTGGTCGCATTGATGGATGATCTTTGGAGAGCCAGAGATGAAGGGCACCCCTCCATCCTGGTCCTCCTCGACCTTTCAGCGGCTTTCGATACCATCGACCATGGTATCCTTCTGCGAAGACTGCGGGAGGTGGGAGTGGGAGGCACCGTGTTACGGTGGTTCTCCTCCTACCTCTCGGACAGGTCGCAGTCGGTGTTAGTGGGAGGGCAAAGATCGTCCCCAAGGCCCCTGAAATATGGGGTGCCGCAGGGTTCGGTCTTATCCCCCCTACTATTTAACATTTACATGAAACCGCTGGGAGAGATCATCCGTAGGCACGGGATTAGATACCATCAATACGCGGACGATACTCAATTGTATCTGTCCGCCCCGTGCCAAATCAATGAAGCGGTTGACGTAATGGACCGGGGGCTTGAAGCCGTCATGGACTGGATGAGGATTAACAAGCTTGTGCTCAACCCAGAAAAGACCGAGTGGCTGTTGTGTTTTCCTCCCAAAAATTTGGCCATTAATCCAACACTCAGGCTGGGGGGTCAAATTTTACACCCCTCAGAGAGGGTTCGCAACTTGGGAGTCCTCCTGGACTCACAGCTGTCATTCGACCATCATATAGCGGCTGTGACCAGGGGGGCATTCGCCCAGGTACGCCTGGTGCGCCAGTTGCGACCCTACCTGAACCGGGAGGCCCTCACAACAGTCACTCGGGCCCTCGTGATTTCTAGGCTGGAATACTGCAACGTGCTCTACATGGGGCTGCCCTTGAGGAGCATCCGGCGACTTCAGCTAGTGCAGAACGCAGCCGCGCGAGTGATCGCGGGTGCACCCCGATTCACCCGCATTACACCTATCCTCCGCGAGCTGCGCTGGCTACCTGTCGATCTCCGGATGCGCTTCAAGGTGCTATTGATCACCCATAAAGCCCTACATGGCAGTGGATCTGGATACTTGAGAGACCGCCTTCTGCCAATTACCTCCCTACGACCTATAAGATCTCATAGGTTAGGCCTCCTCCGCATTCCATCGGCCAGCCAATGTCGGCTGGCAACCACCAGGAGGAGGGCCTTCTCAGCAGCGGCCCCGACCCTTTGGAACGAGCTCCCCGTAGAGATTCGTACCCTCTCCACCGTCCAGGCCTTCCGCACAGCCTTGAAGAACTGGCTCACCCGTCAGGCCTGGGGATAAGGACCATTACCCCGCCCGAATGTTGTATGCATGTTGCTTATTATTTTATTATGTGTTGTCGTCTTAGTGCTGTATTCCCCCCTCCCTGGTTTTCTGTGAGCCGCCCTGAGTCCCCTCAGGGAAAAGGGCGGCCTACAAATAAAATCAATTCAATTCAATTCATACATACACACACACACACACACACACACACACACACACATACGTATATATATACATATATATATTTAAAGTCACAACCCTTGGTATACCCAAATATGGGAGGAAGATCACTACTTCCATTCTCTGTACATCAGCTCGTCACAAGAGACCATCCAGACAGAAACCCAATATTTTTACTGTTGCCTTTGTTACATTTGTGCTTTTGTGTTGTGTTTGTTTATTTATTTATTTATCAGCACAAACACAACATATGTGTGTGTGTGTGTGTGTGTGTTATATTTGTGCTGATAAATAAATAAATAAAGGGAGACTAGTATAGATCTATTTCAAGCTATTTAGCTCTCATCAGCTAGCCATACCCTTACTGGGATTCGAACCTGTGCTATATTACATCTTAGGCAGACGTCTTAGCCATTAAGCCATTAAGCAGTTAGCTTCCTCCCATAATTGGGGCATACCAGGGGTTGTGACACTATATATATATATATATATATATATATGTATGTATGTATGTATGTATGTATGTATGTATGTATGTATGTGTGTTTCAACTAGAAACAAAGGGATCAGCTTTCTCCTGAATATCATGCAACTTTTTTTTTGTTAAATTCAATGGGATTTTAATATAATTTTAACATGCACATAAAACTGAAATATGTTTATGCAGAACTACATTCATCCGCCTTTGAGAAGGTTTTTTTTCAGCAAAACTTATATATACACATTTAGTATTTCATCATTAACACAGTTTTAATTTCTAGACTTTTAATTAAAGGAATATCTTGTAAACATGCTGGAATGATCGCTAACTTCTGCTTTTTAGTTACAATTTTCCCACTGAAACGCATTTGTTTTATGAAAGAACTTATTGTATACACATATCCCTTGTTTTCTTATAACATTTTCTCTGTATCTTGAGTGTGCTTTCCAATCTTGTAATTTTTTCCCCAGCCAATATGCCCCGCTACCAGGAGAACTGGAATTTGGAGTCACTTTTTAAATGAAAAATATGTCACCATGAGCGAAACAACACTCGTGTAATACAGTTGTATTGGAAATAATCAAACAACATAAATGTACTATATATTTACACCTGTAGCCTCAGTGGTTGTGACTTTTGATTGATTATTTAATAGTGGTATTTCTACATTGCTCTTTGGTGAAAAAGCTCTGAGTGGAATACAATAGATATAAAGATTGCAAAAAAAGATAATTAGTATAGATTTATTAAGTTCTATTTTAAGAAATTTAATGTTTAAAACATTAAGCATTCTTTTTATAAAAAAACATGGAGTGCTTCCATCTAAGTCAGTGTTTCTTAACCTTGGTGACTTTAAGTCCTGTGGACTTCAACTTCCAGAATTCCCCAGCCAGCTGCGCTGGCTGGGGGATTCTGGGAGTTGAAGTCCACAGGACTTAAAGTCGCCAAGGTTGAGAAACATTGATCTAAGTATACTTAAGTGAATACAAATAAACCACACATCTTCCAACATTTAATAATAATTACAATTTTCAGGGAAATAAAACATTTGAAATGTACTAATAACATCAATTAAGTAGCAGTCTGAATTGGCAATAAGTATATACATGGGGTAATATGGACATTTTTACCTATTTCAAAATCATCATCTTCAGCAATCAATTCAGCATGAGGAACTGCTGGAGGAGACTGGCACTTCTTAAGCTGATATGCTACGGAATCAGTGAAAACTAGATTAGTAAAGGTTTGGAGATAAATTTCACTATAAGGTGAATGCCAACTAACAATATTTGAGGAAAAGGTGCAATGATGTATAAATATTATAACACAGATGGCAAACAGGCATCTGTAAAAAAATAGGCAATAGTGAAAAAAATAAGTGAAAGATATATTATTTACGGCTACTGATCATATGGGTCTGTATTCCCATGTGGAATATTGGGATTGAATTATAGTGTCCATATATGCTTACCTTTGTACAAATTAGAAGGAAATATTTTGTTAACTTTAATTTCTTATTGAGAATATGTAAGTGCATGTATAGAAATAGCAATAGCAATAGCAGTTAGACTTATATACCGCTTCATAGGGCTTTCAGCCCTCTCTAAGCGGTTTACAGAGTCAGCATATTGCCCCCAACAACAATCCGGGTCCTCATTTTACCCACCTCCGAAGGATGGAAGGCTGAGTCAACCTTGAGCCGGTGAGATTTGAACAGCTGAACTGCAGAACTGTACATATGCCAAGACATACTCTCCTTCATTACTTTCTTGCTTTTTCAATATAGCCAAAGATATCATCTACTTTCCTTACAATTAGTGTCCTTTCTCAAAAATAAGTCTTTGAAATAATGAAAATGAATAATATGCATCTTAAATAACACAAGCAATCTCTTTAGAAACTTCTTCTTGCTCTATGGGTCTTTTTTTCTGACAACATCAGCAGAAATGATGTCATTCTATAGCTTCAAATGAGAAAATGTTCTATGTTCAAGTTTTTTTGACAGGAAATTGGAATATCAACTTGTTTCACTAATACTCCCAAGCCCTTAAGACTTACTTATAAGTGTGTGGTCTGGATTAAGTGCTTAGGGCTTTCCCTTAAAACATTCAGAACCAAGTAACATGTATTAAATATTTATCTCTCCTTTTGCTACAGATAATAATGTTTGATAAAGATTTTCATCAAATGAAATAGCATGCCAATTGAAGTAATCTAATTTATTCTGACAACAATAGAAATAAAATATTCTTTTAAATCACCCCATGCTGTCTGACTCTCCTTATCTTTCTCACACATATATGATTTGTTAGATGAGAAGAAGAATACTGACCATGAAAATTGAGAACAAAGAATCCCCCAGTGGAGAAATCACTGTGGAACTTGAGAAGGACTTGATTACTGGAGCTAAAGGCAGTTTCCAGAGCTGTGTTCCCACTGAATACTCCCAGCTGGGGTGAATTTTGATCTGGGCCATCCCTAGGAACCCAGGGGGAAAAAAAAAACCATTTCAGCAAAATATTGTAATTAAGTTTTATATTCACAGTATTGTAGATTGACAGCAGCTTTAAACTTTTGGGAAGGAAGGATAATATAAACAATTGTTCCATAGTGATTCATTTGTATTCAAATTTGTACATACATTTAAGAACAATTCTTAACTGTGAAAAGTGTAACCCTTTTTTTAAAAAAAACAACATCTATTATTTTTGTCCTGAAATTGTTCCAATTCTCCCATCTTATTTATTTATGTATTTGTTTGTTTCTTAAATTTGTTTGTGATCCATCTCACTTCGAGGTTACTTCATCCATTGATGGTGTTGTGAAACCAACCTACCCTTTGTAGTACTTTAGCCTGTCAGGGAAACAGCTGTTTCCCAAGCAAGAAGTACGAACATTTTTTTCAATGGGTTCTTCTTGAGTGTGATATTATCATTCCTCACATAAGCAATATACTATTCCTCTGGATCCCTCACTACTTAGGTGATCATAGAGTTTGTCTCTAAGAGGAAGGTAAGCACCATCTCTGAAGAAATTAAAGAAGTGTGGAATCCTTGATGTTCTCTGAGCTTATGCACTGATGATATCACCTAGTTGGATTTTGAAAAATCTGCCAAGAAACAACCAAGCTCAGAGATCTTGGACTCCAAAATCCAACTCTGAACTACAGATATTCTCTTCTATTGAATTAAAGGAGACATGGAGTACTTGGACCAGGAAAACTAATCTGAAGTCTCCAATTAAAGGTTTCATCTCTACAGGAAACTGAAAAACACCAGGGAAGGGAAGAAAAATCATTTGTTTCAGGAACTCAGATCCCCCCCCCCCAAAAAAAAAAGATAGAGACATTTTTTTAGCCAAAAATCTACAACTAGATCTTTGATTTACTTCAGAATGTATTAAAGAATCACTTCTTATAACTGTTACCTCTGAAGTTTCTTGTATGTGTGGAAATTTAGTTACTGTTTATATATTCGGGCTCTTTGAGCAGCTGATTCTTCAGAAATTGAATTTGTTTTATGTTGTCTTGGATAGCGTGCTATGGGAAATTGCTTTAAAATGCTGTCTTTGATGTAAACAACTCTAAATTGTGAACTTGTTTGCAATTGAATGCTTTATGTGTGACTTCCTAAATGTTGGCGGTCCAAATATCATCCAAAATTAAATCAGAGTTCAAGGCAGAGCGGCAGGCCTGACACTAAAGTTTATATTTTCTTCTTATTTTTAATAAAATGTATTTTAGATTATTGTAAAAAGTGCAGAGCTGATTTTAGGAAAATTGTAAAAGAGCCATTAAAGGGGGAGAAAGGCACAAGTCATTAACTCAAATTAACCTTGCTGTGATTTGTTCAGTATAGGATGGGGCAGAAATAAATTTGGAGAAGTTTTCAAAATCCTATTAGTATACCCTGCAAAAATAAAGTATAATTCCTTGAGAGTGTTTTTATATCATTATAGAAAAAACTATTTTTTTTCTCACAAGGAGTTTCTGAAATGGCTTGCTAAGCAGAACAAGAAATTTGCTAATTAAACAAAATTTGCTGTATAGGAATATGTGCTTACAGTTACACATTACATATGTATGTATGTATGTATGTATGTATGTATGCATGTATGCATGTATGTTTTATTTAGTCATATAAAGATGGGAAAAACAACCAAATATCATCCTTCACAATAATTATTAACATACCATACTGCAATGTAGTCATTCACCAATTCTGTTTGGAGTAATGTAAAATTGATGTAGATGCCATGACCCTGGGCTACGGTTATAAGCCATGTACAATCTTTTGAATTTGGATATTCATCTGGAAATCCCGGTGAATACACAGTACCATTCTGAGATGTTACATTATACCCACAAGGAGCTGATAAAAGAAAAAAAAAATGATAACATACATCAATCTAGTGTTTTGGAAACTGGTGTATCCCTGCCAGCTGCATTTAATACATAATAAAATCCAAAGTGAGAGAATAACAAAACACATCATCTTTCATAACAATAGGCAATGCAGATTAAATAGAATAATCTGGGTTTTGTAACTATGGTAAACTGGCACCTTGAAAGAATTCAATAGCAGTCAACTAAAAGACATGAAGATGGTGTAGGGATGCTTTGAAGTTGAAGAAGGAGAATTTTTTTTCTTTTTACATAGGATCTACAGTTTCTGGTATTGAATTGAAACAGCATATATACATACACATATATACATAGACAGACAAACATTTCTACCAGAAATTAGATTTATTAAAAAAAAACACCGACTACCATTTAATCGTTTCTTTAAAAAAAAAAAATACTTCCCTCACTGAGGAAAATATTGAAAAGGATCATAAAAATGTTTCAGGTGAAAGGTTAATTCCACTGTATGCCATACACTTTTCTCCTGCATTGCAATCCTCTCAAATTTATGTCCCCAGAGCAATTAGCTTTTTTTTACTAAGCTAAGGGTTATAAGGTAGATCGAAGGGAGGCTGGAAGCCAGTCAGCCAGAATTGCTATATTCGGTCCAAGAAATATTGGTTTCCTCACCCCTTCCCATTTTAGAAACTCTATCCTTGTCAAAGGATTAAATCTACCATCTACAACAATTTGCAGATTAAAAATATTATGCTCTAGTTTTTGTAGTTCTTTGAATGTATTGCAACTTTCTTCATGTACAATTGCTATCTTTCTTTTTTTGTCATGCATGCTTAAAATAGTTTTCTGACTGGCAAATATTATTACATTTCTACATATGCACACAAGACTGTTGCACATGCATACATACTTAGCATCAAATGGCAAACATAACAAAATCATGGGTAATCAGATGTGAAACAATGTGAATTAAAAGGATATGAGAGACTGCCTCCTGCTGATTACCTCTCTCAGACCAATTAGATCTCACAGGTTAGGTCTCCTCCGGATTCCATCTGCCAGCCAATGTCGGCTGGCGACTCCCCGGGGGAGAGCCTTCTCTGTTGCAGCTCCGGCCTTCTGGAATGAGCTCCCTGTCGAGATCCGGACCCTTACTACCCTCCCGGCCTTCTGCAAAGCCACCAAGTCCTGGCTGTTCCAGCAGGCTGGGGGGTCTGAGAAACATCTACCTCCACGGAAATTGTGAATGTTGGCTTTTGTTTTTAAATATGTTGTCTTTGTCTAGTCCCCCCCCCCCCTTTCCCTTGTCTTTTGTGAGCCGCCCGGAGTCCTCCGGGAGTGGGTGGCATACAAGATAGATAGATAGATAGATAGATAAATAAATAAATAAATAAATAAATAAATAAATAAATAAATAAATAAATAAATAAATAAATAAATAAAATGATTTATCCATTGCTAATATCAAGTGGCTGCTCTGAGGACAAGATATCATAATCCGGCATCAGCAAAGAAAGCCTTGATCCTACTGGCCACCTCCTCAACTGGCAAAGGTGTGAGTTATAAAAAAAGGATCTCAGTATATGAACAGCTCAGAAAGGGAATGAGAGATTCTCCTCACCAGTCATGAATTATGGTGCAAGCAAAGAGAGTCATGTGCACACAATAAGTGCAATGAATAGCAGTGGCAGCTTCTGCGATTCACTGCCCACGGCTGCATCTTTGGTTATAAATTAAGCTATTGGCATTGCACAAATCACTGCATCACTCGCCAGTCTCTCTTTGCACTCTGCTGGCATCAAATGAAATTGCAGCTGCTTCAGACACCTTGGCCTTTGGCAAGGTAGGACTTTAAAAACCAAAAAAAGATGCTTTGAAGTGTACTGAAACTCATCATCAGTTTCTCATAGCTCCAACAAACATGGTAAATGTGACATGATACACACAATGCCACAGTTACTGTACAGTGTCATTAAAGAAGTACCTCATTATTGAAATTTGCAAGGTATAGGTTTCTTTTTAAAGTAATTTGAAACATGCATCTTGCCATTCATTGATCAGTGTGGCAATATGCCCAACCTCTATAATAAATATACTCCTGGCAATTACATTATTTACTGTAAACTGGTTTTTAATTGCAAATAATTAACATTGCCAGGTGGCAACAACAACAACAACAACAAAATACATCATGTGTAGATATCTAAGCATGATACAGTTTATTTCGAAGGTTCCCATCTGGTTTTTCTGCATGACAAAGTTGACACTTTCCCCCCCCCCATGGAATTTTATTTATAAATCTTAAAATATTATTTTAATTATGGCATTTGCTACAAATAATTTTAATTCTAAGCATGGCATAGAATAGTTAACTCTATTCCATTATATACCGTGTGTGAGATTTCAAAGTAATTTGAAGAAATTCTGAGCTCATCAATTAAAAAAACAAGTGACGTGAGTTAGAAGCCATGTTTTAAAATATAAATAAGGAACCATTAGCATAGTTTGGATGTTTAAATTTACATATACAGGTGCATGAACCAAAGAGCCAACCAATTAACACGAACTATGGATATCCAAATAATCATTGCAAGCAATTAATTGAAGATAATCCTAAACAAAGAAGCATGTGCAATTGAAGCTATTTGAAATCTATTTCACATTCTGCAGATCAGCTATTTAATCGAGAAGGGGAGAAGGGAACAGAATTTTTCCAGCAACTCTTTTTCCCAGCAGCCAAAATTTGGAATTCAGCACATATTGAGAAAGTTTCTGGGTGAAATCACATTGTTGATTTAGAAATGAGTATTGTGTGCACTGGATTCTATTGTAGAGGCAGTTTCTCCTGGAGCTGGTTTTTTTTTCTTAATGTCCCTTTATCCTCTGCCCCCCTTCTATTATTTATTTCCTAAAGGAAAAGTTGAGCTTAAATGCCTATTATCCTACTGTCATGCTTCCAAACCAATGTCCTCTCTCTGTGATTTAAAACATAAAAATCTGAGCATGAATCCGACATGGTATTTTAGCTTTCATTTATTGAGGGAATAAAAGAAATGCAGTTATGTACCACATTTAATACAATGATAGACAGGTAAGACAAACTAATTCTTTAACTTACAACTGTTTTTAATACAAAGCGAAGAGTTATGACCCATAATTTTTAAAAAAAATGCAAACTCATCTTTCTCTCCTTGCTAAATCCACATCCCAAATTGCTTCCTACCTTCTAAAAGCCTTAAAAATCAAACTCTCTTGCTACTGCTCTTTTCATTCTCTCTTTCAGGAGTCAGGAATATGGCAGTGATACTTGTAGCTTTAGAAATGGTAAATCCCAAGATGATCAACATCATCTGGTTGTTTTATGAGCATCACAAGCCAGGAAAAACTATATTTCAAAGAAGCACAAATGTGGATTGTATGTGAGTGTAAGGAAAGAAGGGGTAGTGATTTATCATAGGGGACATGAAAGAACGTGACTTTTATAAGCTACTTTCCATTTTTGAAGAAAAATGCCTTTCTTTGTCAGTTCTGATTACCAATGAAACTGTTATGAGGCTTGCAACAGATCATGAGTTTCATATATCGACTTGATTTATCTTTACTTATCTTCTTTTTCTTTCTTTCTTGAACACATTAGCCACAAGAACATCTTGGAATGTAAACAATCATAACATGAACAAAAGCTACCTTCACACTTTGGAAAAGGATGGTTCCAGTTTCTGTTGATCCCATGATGGCAAGTGAGCACGGAGTGACCGATTAATACATATCCAGGATAGCATTCAAATGAAATAGACTGGCCCACACTGTAATCGGAATTGATTATATATCCATTATAAAATGGAGGAGGATCTGGACAATTCTGTAATTCATAAGCTGAGGAGGAAAAAAAAAAGATAACGTATTTTCTTCCCCAGAAAATTTTAAAAATCATTAAAAAATTTAAAATGTTCTATAAAATAAAATAGTTGAGGATTCACTTCATTACTATATATGTATTCATAGATATGAAGGGGTATGTGTGTGTGTGTGTGTGTGCGTGCGAGAGAGAGAGAGGGAGGGAGGGAGGGAGAGAGAGAGAGAGAGAGAGAGAGAGAGAGAGAGAGAGAGAGAGAGAGAGAGAGAGAGAGAGCTTTTATCTTTTTGTCTTGGGTAGAGAAAAGGAAGTATCTACAATTACTGCTAACTGGAAACCCATTATAGACTTTTTGCACAAAACAATAAATATTGAATTTATGATTGATGGTTTGGATGATTAAATGGAATAGATTATACAAATTAGAGTAGTATGTTGTAAACATAGAATAAGATTTGCACTTATAACTGCTGTAAAGAAAATCAGAAATTACTTTTTCATATCTTTTTTCTATTTTTCTTTACTTGTTTTCCTATCTTGCACTTCTCTTTGATTTGTCTTTCTTTTCTTATTCTTACTTTACATCAGTTTGCGTTGGTTTTGACTTTCCTTTAAAAAACTCTTTAATAAAATTATAAATTTGTAACTGTATGTAGATTTAAACCCTTGGTCAGTAATGAAATTAGAGCAATGATGAATTTAGCATATCAAACATTTGCCTCCAAACTTCAGGATAGATTCTTATAAAATATTAAATTAATCTAAAAATAATCTAATGATTTTATTTTTTTGTTTTGATTTCATATTTTCATATCTCTAATATTTGCCCAATAATTGGAATCACAATTTGCGAATCCAGAGTAAAACTTCTTCAAGCCATATGCAAAAACAGAAATGAATTTATGAAACTAGATTAGTGGTGGGATTCAGCCAGTTCGCACCTATTCAGGAGAACCGGTTGCTAACTTTCCAAGCAATCAGGAGAACCGGTTGTTGGAAGAAATGTCCTTTTGGTTCCACTTTACAGGGCTAATCCTGTAAGGAAGGCAGGAAGTAAACATTCTGGTGTTGTTTCTAGCCTAATCTTTATTTTCCTGCTTAGAGAAACTGCCTCTCTGGTTAACCCTTATTACATTGTAACAGCTAAGGTGAAGCGCCCATCGATGTGGGTAACGTTGAGTTAGCTACACCCACTTGGTCACATGACCACTGAGCCCCACCTACCCAGCTGGTCATTGGGGCAGAGAACTGGTTGTTAAATTACTTGAATCCCATCACTGAACTAGATGTTCCTTCAAATATTCATAATCACAGAGTAAAATGGCTGCTTAGGCTGACCTGCTCATGCTGTCATATTCCTGATAGGCCTGCCAATCATCAGGGATAAAGTTTTGTCAATGGGACACAGACAGAATTCGTAAGAATAGAGCAGGCTTTCACTTGTAGCCATTTCCCCAGAGAGTGTTCACATTTTAGAACTATAAGTCACTTTTCATTATTTAGCTCAAGACTATCATTCTACAATACATTGTAGTCTAGCTTATTAAAAACTGGGGTTGCTATTGTTCCTTCTTTTTGGTCCAGAAAATGATCTCTCGTTCCTTTTTCTTATACTAACAGAATATCTTCAGGTTCATTCAGATTTTAACTAACGAAGGTGTGGGCTCATTCACTTCATACAACCACAATTTTGATCTCTATAAAGGTATATAAATTGAAGTTTTGGAATATAAATCACTGGAATATTATGTCTTACAAGTTAGGATAGGAAGAAAAAGAAGAAGAAGAAGAAGAAGAAGAAGAAGAAGAAGAAGAAGAAGAAGAAGAAGAAGAAGAAGAAGAAGAAGAAGAAGAAGAAAAAACTGACATGTTTTATGGATAGTGTTATGACTTGTTAATTAGGCCTGTAATACAAAGCATAAATTACCATCACAGCTTGATGACTCTCTCCGTTCAACTTACAAATTAATGTTATATATTTATAATTTGAGACTTTTGTTAAAAAAAATGAAAATATTTTCTACACAAATGCAGCTTTGAACATTGCTGTTAATTTATTCAAAGAACTAATAGGCCATACCTACCCAATTCCAGTGGTAGTTATCAAACAATATTGATATATAAGGATTTAAAATGTTTAAAAAGTATAATACTGTTCTTATTCTTAAGATTTTATTTCATACTTCAAAGTGTCTGTCAGCAAATATAAAACTGGTTATTCTGGTTATGGTTATCCTGATCTAAATATTCCATAACTCCAGAGGACAACTAGCATTTTCACTCATTATTCCTATATGTATTCATTGTTCCATTTACATACGCAAAGATTGAATGGACATGATTGTTTGTGAAAATAAACAAATACAATTGTTCTTGATTTCAATAATATTCACTTTAATTTAATACATCTTCCCCATATCTTCATCTTTTGAAAAATACAACATTCATAGAAATATTAGCCACAATCTACGAATTTCTTACTCCAGAATTATGTTCAATAGAATTGTGAGAAAATATTTATAGACTGCCTTGTACATTACCTCTACAGTTAATAATCCTTACACATAACAACCAAAAGAACCAATTGATCTATTTCTAGAATGAAATTCATTGAAAGGTATAATGCCTAGGATAATATTAACAAAATAATATTTGAGCAGCTTTTTGTACAATAGTTATCTTAATTTATTTAGAAAGTCATATTACTGTTTTTCAAGAAGAGGAGAAAACTTTCAAAACAAAGACCATTTAAAACCCAGATTTAAAAAAAAAAAAATCAAAGAAAAACCAGGAAGCACACGAGGAAAAAAAATGTATATTAATTCCAGCCTTTTGAAAAATTACGGAATGAAAAAAATCTTGTCGTGAGAAGTCATTCTTCTAATAACTGAAACTGTTTATATCATTCATTACTTACCTTGATATGCAAATTTAAATCCATGTCGGTTTTCTGAATGATCACTATAAAAGTGGATAAGAGTTTCATGTGTTGTACTTAATAAAGATGGTGGAAGATCTGTACCACTGAACTGGCCAATCATAGAACTGGTGTGGTAAGGGCCATTCTGAATTTCAAGGAAGTCATGGTTAGCTTCAGTGGAGAAATTCAGAAATTGTAGATGCGCCCCTATGTAGCAAAAATAATAAAAAAATCTGAAAGTTTAGTATATTGTAGATTTTTTTTTTAAAAAAAGTAGCAATTAGATAAGCAAACTGCATTATTCAATCCAGATGTGTATATTCCAGCTTGGATTCCCAGTTGACAAGGAACTTAGTTAATGTAAAAAATAATAAATGTGAGTACAAGTAGATTAAGTATTAACTATATATGAATAAGATTTTATTTCCTAGTTGCTCAAAATGTTTCACATACTTGTTTTCAATAAACCTTAAACCTTAATAATCCGTTAATATCATTAGGCCCCTATTACAGAGAAAGGCAGAGGTTATCAAATATGATTAACATAAATGAAGACTGTGTATCTTACAGCTATATTTACCCTTTCTACCAATTTTTTCTAAGTTTACCATTGGTTAGTACAATAATGTCACAATTTTCCCCCAGAGTTCATTACAATTATTGTACTGGTTTTACTTATTCTGATTAAAAGAAATGCATATGGTAACACTGTATGACCCATAATAATAACTGTTCAGAAACCAAAATGCATATCTTTTATAGATAATAAGCAAAACTAGGTTGTTAAATTATATATTATAATATAGTGAATTTAGCAAAATATAATCTCAGCAGAAAAACTATTAGGGTTTAAGCCTAGGAATTGGCATGCTGTAAATTTCATCTTTAATGTACACTATCGGGTTTTTTCTAAAGGTTATTATCCCATCTTTTTTTTTTTTTCTATACAACTCAAGGGGGTGAACATATCTAACACCTCTTCCTCCTCCTGTTTTCCCCACAACAACAACCTTGTTAGATAAGTTGGGCTGAGAGAATATGAGTGGTTCAATGTCACACAGTTAGAACTCACAGTCTCCTGGTTTTTAAGCTAGCACCTTAACTACTATTACATCTAACATTCTATACCAGGCGTGTCAAACTCCTGGCCCATACGCCGGATGCACCACACGCTGGCCACTCCCACACCCAGTTTAGCAAAGGGGAAAAAGTCACAATACATCACATGACACTGCCGTAACGATGCAACACCCCTGCTCTACAGCCTTTTCTGTAGCAGCGCTGACCCTGTGGAACGACCTCCCCGTCGAGATTTGCACCCTCACCACCGTACAGACCTTCCGCACAGCCCTCAAGAACTGGCTATCCCGTCAGGCCTGGGGATAAGTGCCTAATTCGCCCCACCCGAGTGTTGAATGTTGAATGCAAGTTGTGTTTTTATTGTCTTATTTTATTCACCTACTGTTTTTGTTTTTGTATTGCACCCCCCCCTTTTTTGATTGTAAGCTGCCCTGAGTCCCTTCAGGGAAAAGGGCGGCCTATAAATAAAATAAAAATACTAAAATACTAAAAAAAATACTAAATACACTATAGTCTTCAATAACAAAAATATTATGTATCCGGGATCAGGAATATGGTTTTGCTTTTATCTCTTTAGAGAAGGTAGGCAAACTGTAGGCAGTTCAAGGACAGACCTTGAATTTTCTCTGGCCCATTTTGTATCATATATCAGAATATTTTAGGAAAGACCCCCAAAGGGAAGGTGTACATTTTCAATTGATACGGAAACAATAGAGAACTGGATAATCTCTGTTTAATGAACTGAGTTATGTGTTGCTCATAAAAAAAATAGAATCTCTGTCTTTTATAAGTTGGACCTCACTTAATTATCAACAAAAAAAATAATTTTGTATTTCACAGGAACAGAAATGGATGAATGGGTTTCACAGAAAGCAATCTGTGAAAACCCTATTCAGATTTCTAAACTATAGCAAGACATCACAATTATCCAAGCTTCATGATTAAGAACATAGTATCATAATAAGATTTATTTCAAGCAAACTAATTAACTTAACTAATTACTTTGCTGTAAAATATTATCTTTTCTTGGTATATTATATTACATAAATCTATGTAATGAAAGAAAGCTGTTAGTACAGAAAAGTAAATTAATATTGACCTAAATGAGCCATGTTTAATTAGCTACATCTCACAATCCACCAACTTAAAAAAAATATTTCCTATTTTATTTTAGATATTTTCTTTCTTTCTTTGGAGAACATGTACCCATAGTTATCTCACTTTTTTCTTGTTATTATTCTTTTCAAGATAAATAACTAAGTTACTAATGAATGCACAGAAGTTTAAACAAATTCAAGTTCTATATAATATTACATTGATTAAAAAAAAACCAGCCTAAAACTTTCAGTCTGGCAAATGATACTGAATTATTATTTACCCTTTATGAATAATACAAAAAAACTCTCCATAAACACAGGGAAAGACAAAGGAAAGAAATGCACACGAGTGAACTGGCCTCTTTTCAGAGGACTAGCAAAGGAGAAGCCTAATTGAATTAGACATTGTTTTATTTTATGCCTTTGCGCCAATTAAAGCTATTCAGAATAAGTCTGAGTAATTGCATAAATAATGTTTCCAAAGATATCAGGTGAAGCCTGGGCCAGTTTTTGTTTATACCTAATATTGGGAATTGTATTTTAAACAGCCATATCAGGGAAGGCAGAAGAGAATGAAGGTGCATCAGCAGTTAATGAATCTAGAACAGGAAGTTTCCAAGTAAATTGTAAATTTAATGGATTTATATGCCGCCCAATCCTGAAGGACTCCGGGTGGCTTACAAAATACAGGGCTAAAAAGATAAAAAAAAGTTAAAAATAAAGAAAGAGAAAAAAAAGTGTTATTTAGCTTTCAAATTTAAAAAAATCATTGAATAAAGCAGCATATAGAAAAGATATTTTAACAGAATTATTCTTAGTACCTTGATTCATTTATTTTTGAATACATGTATCAGGCTAGTGGATGGATTTTTTTTTTAAAAGCAGCATGATTTTGGATAAATAAAATGATGTCCTTCAATCAGGAATCTTACCGTATCCAATAGGTAATAATATCTTCCATGTGCAGCCTAGATTGCTCGGATAATTTCCTGGGAAACCTGGGCTCAGGATCACGCCAGCCATGTTCGTCAGTGTGCCACCACATTTGGCTATAATAAATAAACAATCCATTGAAAGAATATGAAAGTTTATCATAAAAATAATCCAACAATTGAGCATCTTAGGAGCTGCACAATGTTGATGTCACTGCACACAGTCACAAAAGTTCACTTGTGCTAGTAAAGAACTTGTATTGGTGCCAGTCCACGCAGGAGAACTATTGTACAAACAATTTTCCAACTCTATTTGTTGTGTCAGATTTTTCTACCTATCCACTATTTTAAGATCGGAAAACTGAAGGTATCAATAAGGTTGAAGGTTATTGGATTTCCTATTTAATATTTTTTACCTTTTGTTCTATGTGTTTTTGTGTTGTACGCCGCCCTGAGTCCTTTGGGAGAAGGGCGGCATATAAGTCCAATAAAGTAAAGTAAAGAAAAGTAATAAGCAATCAATATACACGCTGGAGACTTTTTCCATAATAATAATAAAAAAAACCTGTTTCAATGGTATATATAGCTAGTTAAAAAGATGAAATTTCCACTATGAATCTCAGGCTATAATCTTAAAAGGATAACCTATAGTAGTGTTTCTCAACCTTGGCCACTTGAAGATGTCTGGACTTCAACTCGTAGAATTGAGAAACACTGACCTATAGATTACCCTGACAGAAGGAATGGGCACTTGTATTCTTTAAGAATACTTATCAAATATTACACTCTACAAAGATTTTTCTTTCTCTCTCTTGGCTTACATCCTTTTATTTGTAATGAAATTCATTTTCCCTCTCCGTTTTTATATTTTTGATATGGCTTTTATGCTGTTTTAACTTGATTGGGACCTGTTCAGAGTCGGTTATAAGATGGGCAACGATATAAATGTTTTAAATAAATTAAACAAAGAAATCACACAAAATTCAAGTCACTCAAGATCTTTTTCTACTACATGTCTAAATGAGCATTCTAGTGCTCAAAAAAAGGCAAAGCAACAACTGCTTTCTAAAAATCACTACAAAAATCTTTTAGCCTAATTTATTTTATTTTTTATTTATTTTTAAAATGTGCTGGCCACCTATCTTACTGCAGGGGAACACTAGGCAGCTTGCAATATTAAAACATAAAATATGAAAACCAAGAGACAATATAAATAAAATGCTAGTTTTTTTTAATGAAATTACTTTTGTTTACATTTGAATATAGTCTTCTGACTTTTCGCAGAAGCACAAGATTCTCTGCAACCCGTCAGCTGCATAATTGCCCATAATGTTTTTGCAAATTGTATTACCTAAAAATGCAACTGGTGTGGCAAAAGAATCCCCTTTTGCTGTAGGAAAATGCAGGGGTGGGGGGGTTTAAGTATAAAACACACACACAAAACATCTTAATTTTTCCTTGTTACAAAATAAATCTAACTGCTCTTCATGTTTCTATGAGATTTGATTGCTTCCCATTTCAATGTGAAAACACCTGATTATGAGAAATTATTCTAAAACATGCTATGCATCACGATAAAAATAAGGTTTTTTCCCTCTCTCTCTCTCCAAATGAATTGGAACCAACTGAATAAAGGAGAAGAGACCATATCTACCTTTATCATATAATTGGCATTCCAAAGAATAATGGGAAAGAAAGACAGCAAAAGGTTTACATAAATATTTAAATGAAAGTTTGTAAATCAGTAATGCACAAAGCAATTTAGTTCAGCAACCAGCAGATTATAAAAACCTGAAATAAAGGATCTTATTGGAGTCTCTCTGTCTCACAGAGTTCTTATATGCTTGCACTAAAGTTTGGCCATTCTACTTGCAAGAGGTAGAAGAATAACTGGATGACCAAAAAGTGAAAGTATAGGTTTAGGTTTATTGACATTTGTATGCCGCCCACTCCCTAGAGACTCTGGGTATAGAGTGTATAGATAATGAATGTCCTATTTCCACAAAGCCCAGAAACACTGAAGGTGGTCATAACTTGCTAAAAGTTTTGAAGCTCCTTCTCTAACTAGCACATAAGGAAGTAAGGGAAAAGAGCCACACTGAGTGTCCACATTTTCCCTCAATAACACAACTTTCCCCCACCATTTTTTTTCTATAACTGTGAAATAAGACCACATGGAAGAAGACCCGTGGTCACAATCATTTCTAAATTATTGATCAAAGCCAGTGGGAGGAGCTTGAGCCTTTGTCTAAAAGGGAGGAAGGAGACAGACCGCCTATGTGGGATTTATAAAATCAGGACTATTTAGATCAGTGTTTCTCAACCTTGGCAACTTGAAGATGTCCGGACTTCAACTCCCAGAATTCCCCAGCCAGCGAATGCTGGGAGTTGAAGTCCGGACATCTTCAAGTTGCCAAGGTTGAGAAACACTGATTTAGATTGTCAAGGAAAGTTATATGAGAGAATGAATGGGAATTGTTAAGCATTATTAAAGTATTCCCAATGTATAATGCATAACAGGTAGAACCACTCCCTTCTTCTTTTTCCAGCTTATAGAAGGTAGGATGTCAGTCAGAGATGTAGGCAAAGGGGGGAAGCCAGTGGAATGAATAAATATGGAGTTGCATAGAAAAAAAGGAACTATATTTTCACTTGTAACACTATATATGGGATAGTATGTTAAATATCAGCACTGTTTTTATATCATTATTAGTTGTTCATGCCAATATGAAGTCACACTTGCCAGTTCTTTAGCTGGTGTTGGCCTTCATTTATATAGAGTTCTTCCTAAGAACCTAATATATTGGCATATTAAATGCACAGATGTGTGGGATTTTGCAATTAACACTGTAGGAAGCCCTCCTCCCAGATTAAAATATTCTTTATTCTTAATATTAAGAGAGGCAGAATATTATATTTCCCCAAAGGAGAAATGAAAAAAAACAACAACATGTTTTTAAAGGCAAAAATCAGCCTCAGTCTTTCTTAATAGCCTCCAGCAGATGCCTGACGTCTTTAGAGATAGCAATAGCAATAGCAATAGCAGTTAGACTTATATACCGCTTCATAGGGCTTTCAGCCCTCTCTAAGCGGTTTACAGAGTCAGCATATTGCCCCCAACAACAATCTGGGTCCTCATTTTACCCACCTCGGAAGGATGGAAGGCTGAGTCAACCTTGAGCCGGTGAGATTTGAACAGTCGAACTGCAGAACTGCAGTCAGCTGAAGTAGCCTGCAGTGCTGCATTTAACCACTGCGCCACCTCGGCTCTTCCTGAGATGGATATTTGGTGCCAATTAAGAAAGACTGGGCCAATCTATTCATGAACAAAACACCTCCAGTTCCAGGTGATGGGATTAAGAATTCACATTCCCCACCCAAATTCTAAGGACAGGGCATGATCTCTAGGATATAATAGGATTAACCCACCACCATTAGAATAGAAAAAGACAGAAGGCTCACTACATTGCACAACACCCTAGAGTATCTCCGGACCCTGTAAAAATCCATCTATTCCTAAAACAAGGCGTCAGCCACTCCAGAAACATGCTTCTGTCACTGAAGTTTCTGGAGTCCTTCTTTCCAATCAGACTGTGTTTTATTTTCAGCATATTTTTCCCCGTTTGGACCCAGGTCAGATTTTTCTTCCAACAACAGGAAATTTCATCATTGGACAGATTTTTTTTAAGTGCCATCCAAAAGTTTTGGGTATGGCACCCAGTGTGTCAATAATCAATAGGACAACCACCACTAACTTTTTGCCATAATTTTTCAGATTCAGATTTCAGATTCTGGTACTTCATGAACTTCTCCATTTTTTTTTGCCTTCTATTCTACTACGCCATGTTATTGCCATTTTAATTATTCACATTTTCTTCTTTCCAGCCTTGTTTATGACCCAAGAACTGATTAGTCTGTATTTGGAAATTCCATAAAATTATACGTTATTCTGCTCATTTTTGACCACTTTTTCAACTCAGTGTTCCCACCATTTTTTTTATTATTACTGGCACTGTACATTATATTTTTCTTACAGATGTTCCTGTATATCATTTGGTGACTGAATTATGCCACTGCTTATGTTTGTGTGATCTTTCTGCACAATCTGAATATGTTGTTTCTTCTGCTTCTTTTTTACAATCTGCAGTTTGAAACCATCATTTGAGGATTTCCCCCCAATTCTGGTCTTGATTGTATTAATTCAAATAGCTTGCTCTTGTGCAGCCATAATCAAGCCTTCCCTCCCTCCCTCCCTCCCTCCCTCCCTCCCTCCCTCCCTTCCTTCTTCCTAAGAAAGCGAGACCGGCTCAATGTTTAGACAAAAAGCAATGTTGCTTTTTGTGTAAAGTAGGATTAGAACCAGGGGTGGGTTGCCAATTTTTTTACTACTGGTTCAGTGAGAGCCTCCTACCACCACTACTACCAGTTTGCCCAATCTGGGCCAAACTGGGAGCAACCCACTTTTGATTAGAACCCCATGTGTCTTAGTTTCTAGACTATGTAGTTCTTTATCTATTGCAGTAAATGGATTCTGTTCTGTTCTGTTGTATTCTTTTCCTTTGCATTCCACTTAAAATGACATAGAAATTTTGGCCAGGCAGATCTTCTGCATGACATCTGAGTTTTCCTGATACAATTTACATACAAGGAATAAAGAAGATAAAGGCTGCAACACAGTTTTGCATAAAGACTTAAGCAATGGTAAAAACTTTCGGATATATTTTCTGTTTGAGCAAAAACAGTTATTAAAGAAATGATGCTATCACTGAAATATGCATCTTCCTAATGCTTACTGTAATAAAATTTAGCATTTATATAGAGTATTTCATTTGCTTAAGCTGTATGGAGTACTATATATTACACCAGCAGGTGGATTTTTTGCCCAAGCATGAAAATCTGCTAGTACTTCATGCCTAAAATGAAATGTGAACTAGGAGCTCGACCATTAAGCAACTGAGTATTTTCTACTTAAATAGCTTTGATAACAGAGGGACAAAAATAGATACAACTAATTAAACTTTTTTATTTTTACTAATGTTATTCTCAACAATGTTCACTCAGAATAAAAATATGTATATATGCATACCAATACAGAGAGGAGAAGGATAATTCCAGCGGCGAACTGTTCCAGGCATACAAGAAATATGAGAACGTCCCTTTAAAAAAAATTCAAAAATAAAATAATTATGCAACATTGTCCTATTTTCGAAGCTTTCATTTAGCAGCTTGACACAATGGTTTTCACTATTGATTTTAGAAAAATCCTTTTGCCAATTAATCTTCCCGTATACTTTATTACCTATGACAGTTTTCTAATTAAGGACAAATAAAAGACTTTTAAGTTAATTAGAATTCCTTTAAAAATGGAAAGTGAGTTGTGCTACAAGACTTAAGAAGTTGTTCCAGAACCTTAAACTAAATTATTATATAGAACTGCACAGCAACATGACACTCTCATTCATATTCTTTGCTGCATTACCAAAGGGAAGAATTTTTTTTTCCTCCCAAAGAATCATTATTTCAAGGAAGTTAATTTTAAAAAGTAATGTCCTTCTTCAAAAGTGATTTCAGAATGAAAATGTGCCTTTATATGAAAACTACTAGGCGCAAATTATATAGTTTAATAATCATGTCTTCCCTCAAACAATTATTGCTAACTTTGAGGAGAGTGCTATTGAAGTCCACAAAAATGGCAAACCTATGAAATCAGTGGGCCAAATGGCACCACCACCACCTTCTGTCCTTTGCCCCTTTGGTGACAATACAAATACTGTATTTGTAGAGATAGGAATTTTGTATATATGACTGTATGAGTGATGGCTGCCAAAAGAACTGGACACCAATGCAAAAAATAAGGAAAAGAAATTGGGATGTACTGATAGGCTTTGGGGTAATCTGTACTAGATTAAAAAGATTTTTGATCACCACTTATTTAACATGACAAAATAAACTCCCTTTTCAACTAAGTTATGTGCAGGAATACCATGAACTCAGTTCTACATCGAATAACAAATAATTGGGTATTGAAATATTACTGTTCATTATTATTAAATGTTTGTTTCTAAGTCCCAATTTTATTTTCAAATAATGAAGTGCTACCTAATATAGAAGCATTATCTACCTGTAGGTTGAATGTTTGCTACCATATTAAACTCCTGAATAGGAGGGAATACCAAATAAAATCAAATTTGGTCTTTGGGCACAGCAATAAAATAGAACTCAATTATTCATATTTTTTTTAAAAAAATGCAATAAAATTACGTAATTTTTATATTAACCAAAGCACAAATAGCAGTGGCAATCTCCAAAATTTGTGTTCAAGTTCAACAGCAGGTATAATTGATCAGCAAAAGGTAGTACAAAATTGTGCCACCTGGACAGATATGTCAGGGTCCTGGTAAGATAGAAATATATTGTGATTGTCCTGGTAAGATAGAAAGATAGAAGACAGAGAGATATTGGGATCTCCATCAGGGTAGTTCTATTACATGGGATAAATGTACATCTTCCTTGATTCTCCAAAGAGAGCAAGAAAGGGGTATACCGCAACCGCTGGGCTGCGGCGTACTACCGGGTCATGGCCTGTTCAGAACCAGGACATACAGGCAGCGGGCAAGGTGCATGTGCAAAACTTCCCTTGCATGAGTGTTAGTTAGCGGTTAGCAGTTAGACTTATATACCGCTTCATAGGGCTTTCAGCCCTCTCTAAGCGGTTTACAGAGTCAGCATATTGCCCCCAACAACAATCCGGGTCCTCATTTTACCCACCTCGGAAGGATGGAAGGCTGAGTCAACCCTGAGCCGGTGAGATTTGAACAGCCGAACTGCAGTCAGCTGAAGTAGCCTGCAGTGCTGCATTTAACCACTGCGCCAGTGTTGGCCACTTGTGCTTGCGTTTGAAGCGCCCATCTTGTGAGTGGCAGCCGCTTGTGCTCACTTGCGAACCTCTCCTCACATGAGTGGTGGCTGCTGGCCCTTACCAGTATATATGTATATGTAGGTGTACATATACTATGATAGTCATAGTAACTGACTATGCAGAACCTCAGAAAATCCAACTGAGCATGCATTCACATTTGTAGGCTTTAAATTGTATCATTGTCAATAAACGTTTGTTACCACTATTTGAAGTTATTTGTTAAGCTGGTTAAGATGTTCTGAGCTACAACTGCCATGTGCATCATTTGCTTTGCTGTGCAAATGTATATTTTCTTCAAACTTACAGAGAGCTAGTTGTAGTGTTAACATCTCTGTATAAAAAGAAAATCAGAGGTCACTTTAGTTGTATTTGTTTGATGAATTTTTTTACCCCTTTAATTTGTTTTGCTGTTCCCTTTTCCCTTTATGTTAGTTTGTATTTTATTGTATGATGTCAACACTTAATAAAGATATTATAAAAAAAGAAAATCAATAAAGGGTTCAGCCTTGTGATCTTGCAGGGAAAAAGCTGAATTTTGTTCTGAGAATAAGAAATGCCAAAGAGGGCAATAATGGTTGAATGTTAAAATGCTTCTGTTTATAGTCATCATTTTATGGTGTATTACTCTCCCATAACTGAGACTGTAAAAATTGTGTAATTAAATGCTTATTTTTATTTAAGTATTTAAGCTAGTATTTAAGGATTTAAGTATCTAAGCTAGGCAAATCAACTCCTTTTTTATTTTTCAAGATAATATCATTAATGCAAATAAAATTATAGAATGATCATACTGGTTTTGTGAATGATCTAGCAGAGGAACAATAACTTATATTAAAATAGTGAAATATGCATTAATAATAAAATAAGAAGAGCAAGAAACAAACTTAAGTTTAACTCAATGTGTATCTTTCAACTGCTGTTTGAAAATAAATGAAACAGCAATGTGCATAGAGGGAGACAAGTATAAAAATGTCATCATTTTTTGCCATCATTGCAACTGGCAGTCGCAAACAACGAAAAGGAAACCGAAAAGTGGCCCAAGAAATCCTTCAAATTCGTGGAAAACGAGTTGATCAAAGGACAATCGGCCGATATCGAGAACGAGAAGGTTTGAAGCCATTCCACGTCATTTGCAAACCATTGAAAACTCAAACACACGTTCAAGATCGGCTTTGGTTGTGCGATTGGTTGTCTGAATGGACCGAGGAAGATTTTCTTCATTTGGCGCCATCTGACGAATTCTTCGTTTATGCCATTCGAAAACCGAATTTCCAGAACGATCGAATTTGGGCTAAAGACGTCGACGACATCGCCAAACATGAACGATATCGACAAATCGTTCGCAATCTGACTTGCATCGGGATTTTCGTCATTTTCACAGCCAAGAAACTGCATTGGGTTTTGAAGGATAAAGGGGAATCCTGGGATGGCAGTTATTTCCGTGAGAAAATTTTATTGGAGAATGTCATTCCATTTCTCAGTGATCCAGACAATGTCTTGGTGGTTGGTGAGGCTGTCTTTCTTCATGACAAAGCTCCTTGCATGCGTGCAAATGCGACTCAGCAATTGTTAAAGGACAACAATGTCGAATTTTGGGGCAATGACGTCTGGCCGGGAAATTCGCCAGATCTCAATCCGGCAGAGAACATTGGGGCCATAATTAAGGATGAAGTGGAAGCTCTGATGATTCAGGAGCAAGGTCAAAATCGATATTCGGTTGAAACTTTGAGAATGAATTTGGAAACTGTGTTGAAAAATCTGGAAAATCGAACGGAACTGTTTGAAGATTTCTTGTGTTCTTATCCACCTCGTTTGAATGCTGTTCGAAGGGCTAATGGTGGTCATACTGACTATTAAATCGTGTCAATAAACTCAGTTTTTGATGGGCTTTCGAATGGTGTATGAAATATTTGTGTTGTTATTACAAGTGTTGCTGTGACCCCCTAGGAAAAGGTTATGCCCCGCCCTGTACATACATACATACACATACATACATACACACACACACGGACACACACACACACACACACCTACACATATATATACATACACCATTTAAAAAAAAATTCAGGTACCTGCAATGTATATCCTGGCTCACACTGAAATGATAAAACATCATTCACCATATATCTATCACCAATTTTAAATCCATTGCTAGGAATTACAGGTTCTGGGCAGGAAGCAAGGCCTACAGCTAAAATAAATAAAAGAGAAAAAAAAACACAGTACATTAAGATCATATTGCTTTGGTTTTATTGCTTATGTCTTGATTATCTAATTACTACACAAAGTTTAAAACAGGAAGTTCTCAACAATGTGATTAATAATCCAAAATGAAAAGAAGATTCAAAAAGGTAGCTGAAAGGAAGCATAGGATTTTAAAATTTCTTTTTACAGCCATTTACGGTTAGTCTTTCAAACTGAAGCAGTTATGAATACGATGACACAAAACTGAATTTAAAATATGATGTAGTAAATTCGTGTGATCTCAGAACAACAATGAAAGAATTAGTCTTTATGTGTACATTAAATATACCACCGGTTGCGTGCATAGGAAAAATCTCTCAATATGATAAAAAGGTTCTCCGATTATGGTTTATTTCATAATGAACTGAGTTTTAAAATGAAAAAGAAACAGAGCTAAAAAAGCCTAGGGCAGAACAAGGTGAGGAATTCTTTAGAGCACTGTACTTCCCATTCACAACTTATGAATAGCAAGTGCTGTTTTCAAGGGTAACATGCCTTCCTTGTGTAGGAAATTGCTTACTGCATGCTCTTCACAGGTCAGCTCACCCTTTTGGCACAGGACATAAAACTCATTAATGTCAATATTGATAACTCTCCTGGTGATCTCATCCCAGTTCCAGCTTATTAAATACTTCTGCCACTCCAGGTCTACCAGTAGGCATTCGTCTAGGCATGTCATTACAGTGACCTGCAATATTTTTCTGGCATCGCTGCCATCAATGACAAGAAAGCTCACCGCAGTGCCATCTTGTTAATAGTTCTAAAAGTGTATTAGTATAGACTACATTTCACTTTCACTTTAACAAAGATAAAATTCCCTGGACAAAATGTGATGAATTATTTAAAAAAAAAACCCTGTGCCTTTTATTTTAGAGATAATTAAGTATCATAATTTACATTCACCATTTTTACAACATGATTGTAAATTATGAAATGCTGTTGTTTAAAAATACTCAAAAAACATTTCTGCTGTACTAAATATAGAGCATACATAGCAATAGCAATAGCAGTTAGACTTATATACCACTTCATAGGGCTTTCAGCCCTCTCTAAGCGGTTTACAGAATCAGCATATTGCCCCCAACAATCCGGATTCTACAATACATCTGTGTTGTGGCCCAGCAGGAGCCGTTGGAGCTACTAACAGACTCCGATAGCGAGGGGCCCTATGAGTCGGCTCTGGAAGATGTGGAGGACCCTGGACAGGGTTCAGACTCTGAGCAAGGACCAGAGAGGCTGATTGGCCACCAGGAGGCGCCTGAGGCATGGAGCAGCGGTGAAAGCCAAAGGGAGTGTGTCCCTGACGTCAGGCCCTGGAGCAGTGGTGAAGACGTCAGGCCCTGAAGCAGTGAGGAGGAGCTAAGGGAGTTGGTCCCAGACACCAGGCAAAGACGGGCAGATAAGCGCCGACAGCAACTACGGAGATACAGAAGATAATTGGGGCCAGGTGGTTGTGATTAGGCTCTTCCCAAGAAAGTATATAAGAAGAGACTTTGGGAGGAGGCTGTTTGCAGGACACAACTATTACACTAAAGCTGGAGAAGCTCTTGTGTGTATTTTTTATCTGTGGAAGTCTGGGTTGCTGCCAAAGTCTTGTCGGTGTGTTAATTTACTGTGAATAAATTATCTAGCAGTAATCTTGTGTCTGCGTGACTCACTGTACGGTGGGGGGTCAGAACATATCTCTATGCACGCAGAACAATTTACATTGAACAGTGCATGCATGAACAGCGTGCATCAGGCACAAAGCACCTGCGCATGTTGCGCATGGGTTGCAAACCGGCAGTAACACCAGTAGCAACACACCCTTGGTATGTAGCTACGTAGATCAGGGGTGTCAGACTGGCGGCCTGTGGGATGCGTCACACACAGGCCATGCCCACCCCAGCTCTGTGAACAGAAACAATTGTTGCAATATGTTATGTGACAGCAATGTGACAGCAATGTGACACAGAAACTTTGACACCCATGACATAGATGAACAAATGAATGACTATATGTATATGTGTATATGCATATATATATTATTTTAATGCATAATGCATTATTTCTAAGTACCACAAGATGCCAACGTTTAATGGAGTGAACTTGGAACATTGTTCTAGTCCAAACCTAGGCATTTTATGGCCTGCAGGTCACATCCGGTCTGCAGGCAGTCCCAGACTGGTCCTTAGCATCAGCAGGCTGGTGAGGGGATTAGAGCAGCAATCGTGGGGTGGCAGGTGGGATTGACGCAGGAGTTGGACGGGGCAGAAGCAGCAGGAGTGGGATGCAGCAGTGGAGAATGGGGTGGCAACAGCCACAGTGGCCCTCCATAACAGTTTCTCATGTGTCCCCTTAGGAAAACCAATTGCGTAGCCCTGTTCTAATTCCACCTTGGCATAAATCCAATTGGGTGACCTTGGACTGGTCAGTCCTTCTCAATTGTAGAGCAAACCACTTCTGAAAAACCTTGTCAAGAAAACTCCAGGAACTACTTCATTTGGTCTCCAGGAGACAACAGTGACTTGAAGATACAAATATACATAGATATATATACTCACACCCACCCACAAACACAGAAACACACAAACTCACACTATGTATCCATACTCATGTTTGGGTACATCAACACATATCAATGATATATATATATATATATATATATATTCATATTAAGATTGTCACCTTATATAATCACAATTGCATATATTTATAAAGTCTTAATTATCTTACTGTCTTTTTGAGTCATGAATTTAATTAATTCTTCTATTAATCTAATCGGGTGTTCCCGCCACTAATGATGGCTTGTAGCATGGAAAACAATCTGATATGGTTGCATGGTTGACATCTTACGCTAAATAAAAGTTGTCTTATCATAATCATAAAAATAGCATTACCATTGCTATCAGTCACATAATTTCAAATGAATGAATATAAACATCCACAGCACCCGCATACAAATGGACATTAAATATGTCAGTGGGCTTTTAACTGCATGCGCCTTTGCGAATTGAGTTATAACGATACTATCTACAGATGTGAGATCAGATTCATATCACAGCACATTTAGAATATATTTCTACCATTGCTAAGGTGAAACGAACTCTAGATTGTGTTGAAGAAATGGTAAACAATGTGCGGTCTTCACTATATCTCCCCACATCCATCATTATTAACCCTCCTGATTGTGTCACATTTGAAAGGCAACATGTTTTACATCCTTAAATCTAAAACACAGATCTCTGCTGGCAACATAGATAAGATGTTATATCTCTCTGTATCTCAACATTAAGATAAATGTCAGGGTTCCAAATAGCATCCAAAATTAAATCAGAGCCCAAGGCAAAGTATTGCTCAAAGTCCGAATTCATTAAGAGAGCCTTGTTGGCACATCTGAGAAAACCCGAATCTGAAAGCTTCCCGGTTTTCCCCACCCAGTTGAAAGTTCAAGATCTTGCCCCCGCACCCACAAGTCCATCCCATGGTCCAAGCTCCCACTGCCATGCTGGCACCCATCCAGTTCCGCAGTGGTTAAATGCAGCACTGCAGGCTACTTCAGCTGACTGCAGTTCTGCAGTTCGGCTGTTCAAATCTCACCAGCTCAGGGTTGACTCAGCCTTCCATCCTTCCGAGGTGGGTAAAATGAGGATCCGGATTGTTGTTGGGGGCAATATGCTGACTCTGTAAACCGCTTAGAGAGGGCTGAAAGCCCTAGGAAGCGGTATATAAGTCTCACTGCTATTGCTATTGCTAAATGTGATAAAAAAATTCCATCTTCTATCTGTGTATCTATTGGTGCAATGCTTTCATAAAGTCAAGATTGCACAATTTGCTAACTAGAGGCTAGGCTATGATAGCCCTTGAATCTGGTATGAACATAGTCTGAAATTTACATTCCGGAGATAAACTTAATTGTTAAAAAAAAAAAAAAAGGAGTGGGGGAAGAGGCAAACTAATCTTAAGATTAGAAACAAGAAAGGGATAATAGCAATAGTAATAGCAGTTAGACTTATATATCGCTTCATGGGGCTTTCAGCCCTCTCTAAGCGGTTTACAGAGTCAGCATATCGCCCCCACAGTCTGGGTCCTCATTTCACCCTCCTCGGAAGGATGGAAGGCTGAGTCAACCTTGAGCCGGTGAGATTTGAACCGCTGAACTGCAGCTAACAGTCAGCTGAAGTGGCCTGCAGTACTGCACTCTAACCACTACGCCACCTCAATAAGAAAAGGGAACTGGAAAAAGGCTAATTTTGCTTCCTTTCTTGCCTAACATTATGGGGCACATTTATATATAAACATCTATTCATGACATCAAAATGAAGAAACTTGCTCATGGCTTTATGACTTAAGCTCTTTTGCATCATAGCATAGTACATTTAACCAATCGTCTCATTAAGGATTCACGCCAATGAAGCAGTGGCGCAATATGAAGGGAAGTCTTTCTTGGAAACTGTTCTTCATTTTTTTTTTTTCTTCCTTATACATTTTTGATCTGTCATCTCCACTGAAATAGAGCTGTACCCTTTCAAAAGCGGCGAGACAGATTAAATGAAGTTGAAAAAAAAAAAACCCCTCTGAGGACGTGACTCAAATATGCAGCAATCTTTATTATCATTCTACTGTAACTTATTATCCTATGTTAGTTGAATGGATTAAATCTTGCATTAGTTATTGATTTCACCCTATTCTGAATCTCTTTGATCAATTAAATGAATATATTCAATCAATTATACAATCCATGAAAAAGAGAAATACATCGATAATGAAACTATTGTGACTAAATTGTTGGAGGGTTTAAACCGATACAAAGGAGTCACCCGGGGAGACAATGGGCTACAAGAAACATTCTAAGCATAAGTGACAATGTTATTCCAAAGAGTACTTCAAACTAACGTGCCTCCATTTTAATCTTCAGATTATATTCAATCTAGTGGTGAAATTCAATTTTTTTTTTATTACCGGTTTTGTCGGCGTGGCTTGGTGGGCGTGGCAGGGGAAGGATACTGCAAAATCCTCATTTGCTTTCTACTCCTGGGGGAAGGATATTGCAAAATCTCCATTCTCACCCCACTCTGGGACCAGTCGGAAGTGGTATTTGCCGGTTTTTCAAACCACTCAAATTTTCTGGTTCAGAACCTGCTGAATTTCACCCCTGATTCAAACCAAAGAATGCTAACATCCATCAAAGGAATTGAATGCTACTGCATTTTCCAAATCACTTTCTTTGTAGCCAGCTGCCTGGTTGTATTATTATCCTTCACCCACACTAAACGTTTTATTTATACATAGAAATACCAAAAAAACTAATAAGGTTTTCTTCTGCATAATGTTTCTATGCATTCAGAAACAGAGTTATCAGAAATAGATGGCTGTCTAATACTTTGCTAAATATTTCCAATGAACGCAAGTGCTACTTATAGCAGGATTCACTATAAAGTATTGTGTTTTAGGATTACAAATTATAAATATTTTCAATATCAAAATTAACTGACTTGTTCTCACTCTCACACAGTATCATCTATCTGTGCTATACTCACAGACTACTAATACCCCATGCTCTCATACATTTATACAATGTCCCTACTTGTAGAAATGCAATAGCAATAGCAATAGCAGTTAGACTTATATATCACTTCATAGGGCTTTCAGCCCTCTCTAAGCAGTTTACAGAGTCAGCATATCGCCCCCAACAATCTGGGTCCTCATTTCACCCACCTCGGAAGGATGGAAGGCTGAGTCAACCTTTGAGCCGGTGAGATTTGAACTGCCGAACTGCAGATAACAGTCAGCTGAAGTGGCCTGCAGTACTGCACCCTAACCACTGCGCCACCTTGGAAACAGAAAATGTTTGCTAATTCCCCAAACCCTACAGCCAGGATGATGAACCTATGGCACGCAGAGCCCTCTCTGTGGGCATGCCAATCATCGCCCCATCCCAGCTCCACCACACATGTGTGTGCACCACCCATCAGCTATCTGGTCTTCGGGTGTCTGCTGTGTATTTACAGGGGTGGAGCACATCAGGGAATGCGCACGCATGAATGTGGGGGGGGGCAGGGTGCATGCGTAGGGTGGGGTTCTCATATTGCATTTTGGGGCCTCACTTGGCACCCCCACCCCATTTTGCCTTCCAGATTGGTGCAGGAAGCATTCCAGGCTCAAACCTTCATGGTATTGGACCTGGGTACTTGAGAGACCGCCTGCTGCCAATTACCTCCCATAGACCCATTAGATCGCACAGGGTCGGCCTCCTCCGGGTTCCGTCTACCAGCCAATGCCATCTGGCTACCACCCGGGGGAGGGCCTTCTCTGTAGCAGCTCCGGCCCTTTGGAACGAACTCCCCGCGGAGATTCAGACCCTCACCTCTCTCCAGGCCTTCCGGAAAGCCGTCAAAACCTGGCTGTGCCGGCAGGCCTGGGGTTGATGAGTTCCCCTCCCCTCTCGACTTGTATGGCTGTATGACTCTTGTGTATTTTAATTACGTGTATTGTGTTTCTATCCCCTTTTCCCCTTTTGAGTTGTTCGCCGCCCTGAGTCCCTCCCGGAGAAGGGCGGCATACAAATAAACTAAATCTTAATCTTAATCTTAAACCGGGCAGGGGTAAATTAGAAGTGAATAGAGAAATTCAAGCACAGAATTAAAATCTCCTGTGGCTAATAGTTAGTTTGAATACTTATCATCAGCTGGAGATCTGCTCTTTCCAATTTTTTTACACATTAATAGCAATAGCAATAGCAGTTAGACTTATATACTGCTTCATAGGGCTTTCAGCCCTCTCTAAGCGGTTTACAGAGTCAGCATATTGCCCCCCAACAACAATCCGGGTCCTCATTTTACCCACCTCGGAAGGATGGAAGGCTGAGTCAACCCTGAGCCGGTGAGATTTGAACAGCCGAACTGCAGAACTGCAGTCAGCTGAAGTAGCCTGCAGTGCTGCATTTAACCACTGCGCCACCTTGGCTCTCTACAATTAAACAATCTATAATAGTGATTACTTCAATTATAAGTATTTCCATTGGTGCTTGTCAGTATATTTGTTTGCATACAATTGCTCATTAAGATGAGATGGATATCCATGCTAGGGGAATCTTTAATGACTTAATTTGCATACGTCTAATAAACATCAATCCGTGTAAGTTCTTTATTGCTTTTCTAAAATGGGAACTTAATTTTTGCGTATTGAAGTGCAGCATTGGGTAACCCAATCTATACCCAACCTTAGAAATATATATATATATTCAACCTTAGAAATCTAAGGTTGTTATCTATTGTAAAACTGGTATTATATATGAAGAAGTTACTGATACATGAAAACATTTGAAAAGAACAGAAAAGCCGCAAAATGAAAAGTATTCTTCAGTTAACAAATATTAGATATCAAGTTGCTGACTCTGAATTGATAAATTCTAGATGAATATACAGTATATTGATTACTAAATTGGATATTAGGCAAAGTAGAAAGAAGGTAAAAGTCTGGTTTTATTTATTTATTTCATTATTTATTAAGAAATTTATATGGTTACCCAACTCACTCATAATGATTCTAGGCAGCTTATAGAAGTAAAACCTCAAATACAAAATCCAATAAAATTTCACACTCCACAGTCAAACAAACCATTTGATGGGCTCCTTTCCCCAGACCCACTGGAAAAATCATGTTTTGGGGGCCTTCCAATTGTTTATCAAGGTGGGAGCCAATCTTATCTCGGTGGGCTTGATTTCCACAGGGAGAGCCACCATCTTGGTCCCACTAGATGGTCCTCCTTAATAGAGAGAACCTGTAACATATCTTGCCTTCCCAGTCTGGTGGGCTGGGTAAATGTAACATGGAAAAGATGATATATCCTTGAATAACCTGGCCCCAAGCCATGTAGGGTGTTAAAGGGGGCAATCAGTACCTTGAATTGGACCCAGAAGAAAAATGCAGCTCCAGCAAGTAAGGTGACATGTGCTCAAATCTGGACTTGTACAAATCCATGTGCGTGGCTAAATTTCAAAACATACATCTCAAACCAACAGCCTAATTTTCAACAACCATAATTCATTTTTAATATAATTTGTGTGTACTTCTCAATGTCTAAATCTTCTTATATAAGCACTTCAAATACAAAGTACACTTTAAAGAAATAATAGGCATTTTAATATGATAACTGTAATATGATAAAAGTTATTAATCTAAACCAGTGGTAGTCAACCCGGTCCCTACCGCCCACTAGTGGGCGTTTCAGCTTTCATGGTGGGCAGTAGGGGTTTGCTGTAACTCTGCTTTATGAATTTTATAAAGTAAAGTTACTTCCCTACTTTATAAATCACCATTACTGTGGAACTGGTGGGCGGTTAGAAAATTTTAATACTACCAGAAATACAAAAGTGGGCGGTAGGTATAAAAAGGTTGACTACCGCTGATCTAAACAATACTTTAGAAGTCGTACATAAAGAACTTTCTGAAAAAAGACTGGTTTTAATTGGCATTCCTTTAGATATTTTATTATCTTTGTGTGAATAACTTTACAAACGCTTAATGTAGAAATGATAAATACTTCTGTCACAAGTTAAGTCAGTTTCTCCTACATCCACATTCTTTTTCCCTCTTCATACAGTCACCCACCCACCCATCTGTACCAGGGGTGGGTTTCTCGCCCCGTTCCAACCGGTTCAGCTGGAACGGGGCCGGCGGCGTCCTCCTGCACGCGCGCAGTGCACGCATGCGTACTAGCGCCTGTGCGATGCTCCAGCTGCTCCTGGAGGATCGCGCAGGCGCTGTATGCGTCTTGCGCATGCGTGGAAGCGCAGAACTCATCAAAACCGGGTAAGGAGCGCGGGCGGGCGGGTGGGCCCTTCGCCGTTCCCGGAAGTTACTTACTTCCGGGTTCGCCGACCAACCGGTTCGCAGGGACCGCCGCGAACCGGTTGAAACCCACCCCTGATCTGTACGCATATGCACATAATGTGTATATCAATTATCTGTCAATAGCTCAACAGACAAATGGAAGTGTATTTTAAAATACACTTCCTGATGTCTGTTGAGTATATGTCAATAGAACCAATACTATTTCATAAATAGATATAAACTATGGAAAGTCAATGTGATAGTGGTAAGTAAAACACACAATGATTTTCCAGGCAACTGTAATCATTGTAAACCCTCTCCACACCATTTCCCCCAGTTTTGTCCAAACTCAAAAATATTCATGTGGTTTGCTATAATTGTGATGCAGTGGTGGGTTTCAAAATTTTTAAGAACCTATTCTGTAGGTTTGGCCTGTTTTGTGGGAGTGGCTCGGCAGTCATGTGACCAGGTGGGAGTGGTTTGGTGATCATGTGATGGGGTGGGAGTGGCTTGGCAGTCATGTGACCGGGTAGGCGTGGCCAACTTGTAAAATGTGGTAAAACTCACTTAACAACGCTCTTGCTTAGCAACCAAAATGTTGGCTTAGAAACTCTGGCATTTGAAGCACACAAGTCTTAAAACTATCAAGTTACAAGACCCTCGCACCCCTAAGCCATACCGGTGCATACCTGCTGAAACCCACCCCTGTTGTGATGCCTACTTATGGATGATTGTCTCCAGAAATAAAGAGATTAAGAGACATGATAGTTTGCACAGTTTTCATGCAACATATATGGATATTGTGCACTATATTATAGGAGAAATATAAATTATTTTAGCAAGCAAAATAATGTTAAACATCTTACTTTTATATTCCAGGTGAAAACCAGCTGCTGCTACACTGATATCAGAGTGAAAATGTAAATAAAGTTGATTGGAAGTGCTGTTCAATAGTGCTGGTACTGTGGTACCTACAGAAATCCAAAAGTCAGATATATATTCATATTAATTAAAAAGAAGCAACATGTAAGTGAAGAATCTTTTTATGGTGAATCAAAAAAAGTATACATGATGCTATAATAATGACAAACCACCTGGAAATATGTTTTAGTTTTACTAACAATATTTTTACAGCATCTTAAATTCAATATAAATTTAAATTCAATGCACATTGAATGTACATCTCCCACATCCTCTTTTTAATACAATCTCACTTGGATTTATATTAAAATTTCAAATGCAATTTTAGGAACATATTTTAGCATCTGTTAACTCATTATAATCATTCTATATTTTCTATCCGAGTAGCACTTGTGAATTTATTAGGATTATTATTCACGTAAGTACTCTTATATAGCACAATAAGGATAAAAACTGAGCTGCAAGTTGTGTACGGAATTAATCTGTTCCTCTACTGCCTCACAACATGTCAATTTCTGTGTGGACATATTCCATCCATAATTACAACAGCCAGACTTTGATAACAAGAATTAAGCACTTAAGATAAATCACAGCTGTTGCTGTATATTCAAAGCATTCAATGAAAGACTCTACTAATACTCAGACCCTACAAAGTATTATACAAAGCATTTCATATTCTTTCTCATAATATTCTTTATTAAGGTACTAGGAGGAAATGGCACACAAGAGTGTATTGTGCATAGAGAAAAATAGAGAAACTTGAATAGCTTGCATCTTATGTTTTGGCCAATCAAAGGCAATATAGATTCCTACATACCTGAAAAGCTTCCAAGCCTTGGTGCTGTCATATCACCACCATCATAAATTTCAAGAGAGTCCCAATTATGCTCGGTGGCAAAGTTTATTACCTGTATCTGTGAAAACCATACCACTGAGTGTTCATTAAACATGATAATTACTATGTTTTCAGAAAAGTACATCATAATAAACTTGACAACAAACACAGCAATGTAAATTACATGAGTAGGGCAATACCCCACCTGCTTCTAACTACAGTACAAATGTGTCCTGCGGACATCTTGCTTTTTCCTATCTCTGATATTGCATTCGGTTTGTATCTAACCCATGAATAAAAAGAATTAATTACAGTAGTTATTAGCTGTAAACAAAGTTTTTTTTCCCCCCTCAAGTCAGAAACATCAAATGACCATTGTTATTAGAGTTAGAATTTATCACCCGCCACAGTAGAGGGAAGGTTGGATGGGATCAAGTGGGATGCTAAACATTTTTTTTAATTTTTTCTGAAATACTTGAATAGCAATAGCAGTTAGACTTATATACCACTTCATAGGGCTTTCAGCCCCCTCTAAGCGGTTTACAGAGTCAGCATATCACCCCCAACAACAATCCGGGTTCTCATTTTACCCACCTCGGAAGGATGGAAGGCTGAGTCAACCCTGAGCCGGTGAGATTTGAACAGCCGAACTGCAGAACTGCAGTCAGCTGAAGTGGCCTGCAGTGCTGCACTCTAACCACTGCGCCACCTCGGCTCTTGAATGGTCTTATCACTTTTAACTTCTGAACGTCCCTCAAGACCTAGTTATGCCAGTAGGGGAATCTAGTGAGGATGCTCCATTATTAGTAACATCTCTTCATCTATTATTCTTGCTTATCTGTTTTCCTAGTATTTTAAAATGTTTTTAATATTTGCTAACAATAATGGTTTTAGATATATTTTACTGTTTTTCTGTTCACTCTTCAGAGTCATTTGATTGTAATATGGGTGGCTATATGAATTAGATAAATAAATATCATAACAGGGAAATAGTGTAACAGTGTATTTAGCTTGAAATAGCAATGAAAAAATGAGATCACCATTCCTATCACTGCTGTTTTACAGAGCCTGGAGGAATTTGAAAGTCTACATTTATTTTCTGCATAAACAAAGGTAAGACAGGGGGGGGGGATCTGAAATACCAGTTTTAATTGCTTTATGCTACTTATCACAAAATCAGAAGAGCAACGGAAGCAATTAATGAAGGAATTTATTCAGAATAGGAACCAAAAATAGGGGTAGTAAATTTAATTTTAGTATACTTTTTGCTGACTTAAGGATAAATGTATAACACTTTAACTCAGAAATGTGGAAAGTGCACACAGTAAAAATGTTACACATCTTTATAATTGTGGACCAAAAGTATAAAGCATATACTAGTCCAGTGATGGCTAACATTTTTTGGATTGTGCGTCAAAAGCGGGGGGAGCGCAGGGGGGTCATGCGTAAGTGTGCCCACAACCATAATGCTATGCTCGTGATCCGTTGTGCATGCACATGTGACCAGCACCTCCCCACTTCTGGCACATGTTTTTCGCCCTCCCCAGGCTCCAGAAGCTTTCTAGAGCCCGCAGAGGGCAAAAACAGCTTTAACCGCTTCCCCAGAGGCCATCCAGAGGCTTCAGGAGCTTCCCTGAAGCCTCCAGAGCACAAAAACCTGGCCCTACAGGCAAACCGGAAGTTCGGGAACGGACTTCCAGTTTGGCCATAGGGGTGTTTTTCACCTTCTGGAGCCTTCAGGGAAGCCTCCTGAAACCTCCAGAGGGTGAAAAACGGCCATACGAGCAAACTGGAAGTCCGTCCCCAAAATTCTGGTTTGCCCATAGGGCCAGTTTTTCAAAGAAGGCCAAAGTAAGCTGGTCAGGGCACGGATGTGCGCTGGATCTGACAGGGCAATGCCTCGCGTGCCCTAACAAATGGCTCCACGTACCACCTGTGGCACACGTGCCATAGGTTCGCCATGACGGTACTAGACAAAAATAAGATTGAAATGCTACTAAAACAAGAAGAATTATACAGTTCCGCTTAAATGGCCTAATTTGAAGCATGTGTAAAATGAGGTAAATTTAACCTCTACGAAGGAAGAATTTTGGGGGGAAATGATAGTGAACTACACAATCAGACTGAAATACTACTTTTGCAGCTATAAAAAAACATTCTAAGGAGTATATTTTTAAAGCCAATTTACTTATTCTCATTTTTATTTCTTTTATTGTTCCTTTGCCATCCGGGAGAGGCAGCAATCAATGGAATAAACCCACCCCCTCTTATAGCCCACATCCACTTGCAATGTCCTAACAAAATAAGTGTGGAATGCATACTTATACACCAAAATCCACCCATAAACTATTTTGCATATTTCACTGAATGTATTTCCATCACTGAATAGTCACCGTTTTGAAATTATCCATATATTTTTATTTCATTTATCACAAAGATTGAAAGATGACTATATCCATTAAAATATGATCAAGGTTGTGGGTTGTTTAAAATATATATGAATACAGGAGTATGTACGAGCATTAGAAAATTACTAAGACATTTCTAGGTTAAGAAAATATGTAACAATCTTTTGACTATTAAGAGGACAATCCTAATTAAATTTTTGATTTAAAGGGCCCTCAATGTAATTTGGTTTGAAGAGTTTTTTTAAATGTAATGTTTACATATTGAACAAGAAGTTGGTAACATATGGAAGTCCATGTGACAAAGCCATTGGAAACTGTTAGTTATAAGCTCCAGTGAACTTCTAAACTCAGATTTTGAACTTAAATATTTTGAACTGATTGAAGAGTTTTTTGGATAGAAATCCTCTTTTACAATCTCTGCAAATTTTCTCTGTAGCCATTTTGAATTGTAATGCTGTATGAAAATGAACATGCGTTAAAATTAAGCTCTATATAAGTTGCTATTTAATAGACATAGCATCTTGCAATGAGCTTTCCTGAATACAAAGACTTTAATTAAAATATTTTTTTAAAAAATAACTTTGATTGTATAAATTACAAGTGTTGTTTTCATTGTTTTTTTAATATGAAAAGGTTTTTTTTTCATTATTTCATTCTTGTATAATGATATACATGCCATATATATCTCATAGATGCACATATATGACAGTGACATAGTTTGCCTTTTCAATCCAGAAGGGTTTATTTTTAAAAAATCCCAGTTCGTTGTCTTGAACAGTATGTTTTTTTTAATTAAAATACTTAAAATGTTTCTTTAATTTATTAACAATATCTTTCAAGAATGATATGAAGGCCTTGTTGAAGCAAATCTCATAAAGAAGACAAGGCACATTAACTTCACAAAAACAGCTATGCACAATATCTTCAGTGTCAATCTGTTTCCTTTTGATAACGTATGTACATAAATATATAATAAATATATCATAGTTTCATTCAGTTTAAAAAAACTGCATTAAGATGTAGCAATCATTATAGCTTTATCTGGTAGCATATGGTGTACCAGTGAAGTAAATGATGATCAACATATGCATAAAACTGATTTCCAAACAAGTTCCTTAATTAAAGTCAATTTCCACTAAATTACATTGAAGTAAGTGTGGTGAACAGAAGCAATTTTGGCTTTTCTACTTTACATGCAGAAGATGTGGGGGGGTTTGAGGGATTCTGAATTTGTGAATGAATCTATACAAAAATGCAGAACAAGAGTTCTTTTTCTTTTTGTTTACATTTAGCTAGGGACTTAGAGGAGGAATAATAAATTAGTAATATCTTGTCTTTAATTCTAAAGTACTTTATATTCCACTGTTTGCAAAATATGGACTTGCCTGAATACCTGATCCCTCAGTCACTATGATTTTCCACACACAATTCAAGCTGTTACCATAAGGTTCAGGGTAGCCCGGAGACAGTATAGTACCTCTGCGTTCAGTGAAATTCCGGCTGCATGGCACTGAAAGAAAATTGAATTTGAAGTAACAATAAAGCTTAAACCTTGCTGACAAAGAAGGGAAGTAATATTAAAACCAGGAATTAAATTCCATTTATGTCTTTATAAAGCAAGAAAAACAGAAAACTTGCTATAAAAAGTGCTTTTCCCATTCCAGAATTATACGTAGACAAAAACAGTTATGTTTTCTCTGATAATGTCTATGGATGTTAAATCCATAATGTCACAATAATGCCATATTAAATTCAAACAGTTTTTACTATTTCGACTTTCAGCTCATTTCAGACCAAGTTTTCTAAAAGTCAGACAATATAATTTAGGATTAGAAAGGGATAAGCACCACAGCAATAGTAAAAAAAAAAAAAGTATTAGGAAAACAGATGAAAATTTTGAGGTCTAACAACCTGTTATTATACTCTGGTTTCCCTTATCATTAATCTTTATATCAATTACTTTTTTTTTTTTGCTAATGATCTTAGCTACAAAAGTTTCAAGGAAAGGATTTTTATTTTGACATAACTTAATTTAGAAAGACAGGTACTCCTTGACATATTACCAGTTGCTTAGTAAGTGTTCCAAATTACGATGGATTCAAAAAAAGATACTTAAGAACTGGATTTGAAATTCCGATGGCTGTTCCCCACCCCCCACCCCCATCCCCACAATCGCATGATCACATTTTGGGTGCTCGATAACTGGCCTGCATTAATGGTGATCTGCATTGCTTGGTAGTCATATGACAATGATTTGCAATCTTTTTTTTTTTACTGGAAATAGTGTCTATTTCTGTTTTTTTTGGTAAAATATGCCCACTAGGCATTACTGAAAAATACAAATATCTAGAGAGAAACAAAAACTGAATATAGCAATAGCAGTAGACTTATATACCGCTTCATAGGCCTTCAGGCCTCTCTAAGCGGTTTACAGAGAGTCAGCATATTGCCCCCAACAATCTGGGTCCTCATTTTACCCACCTCGGAAGGATGGAAGGCTGAGTCAACCCTGAGCCGGTGAGATTTGAACCGCTGACCTGCTGATCTAGCAGTAGCCTGCAGTGCTGCATTTAACCACTGCGCCACCTTGGCTCTTCTAAATCCAAAATGGAAACCCAGTTCTTATGGAAAGTGTCACAACAACACAAACACAACAAGCAGTTTGCTAAGAAAGGCCATTCTGATTCAGGATGTAATAAAATGGAATCAGAATCAGTTGTAATGTTAAAATACTGTTGTTTTTCAATTGCATTAGTTAATTAACATTACAAAGGAAGTTTCAGTCCAATTATGGTATATTTCCAATTGCCAGAAATTCATCTTAAACTTAAGGTTTTAGAGGCAGTCATAATGATAAGAAAAATTGAGCAAAATATGCATCCACTAAGTAAATTTAATAAATTATTATATCAAAATCTATTCTGTATGTCAACCAGCTAGTACTCAATTACAATCGAAGTGACATATTGCTCTTTTAAACTGGATGTAGCCTACATTAATCAAGAGTGAGGAAATTTATTTAATGCTATTTAGCAAAACTAATAGTGTTCTTAATTTATGCTCATAGATTCTGACTTGGAAATGTATGGCCTAAAAATAATAAGCCTTACCCACACAGGTTGGCACTGTGTCATTCCACTGTGCTAAAGCATTGGGCACAGACTGACAGCGGATAGCTTTGGAGCCTTGGAGAAGGTAGCCGGGACTACATTCAAAGCGAATTACAGAGCCAGCTGAAAATTCGGAGCCAATCCTCCTGCCGTATCTTGGCTCTGGAACGGAGCTGCATTGTGTATCACTCGTTCGTGGAACCGCTGCATGGAAAAGGAAGCGTTATTGGAGAAGTGCCACCAATTCAAGTATTAGCTTTATTTTTAGGTAAATTTGCTAAATTCATACATGTTTCATTATTCACCACCCACAAAGCCCTCCATGGTAGTGGATCTGAGTACTTGAGAGACCGCCTCCTGCCAATTACCTCCCTTCGTCCCATCAGATCGCACAGATTAGGCCTCCTCCGAGTCCCATCCGCCAGTCAGTGCCGACTGGCGACTACGCGGAGGAGAGCCTTTTCAGTTGCAGCTCCGACCCTTTGGAACGATCTCCCCGTGGAGATTCGTACCCTCACCACCCTCCAGGCCTTCCGCATAGCCCTTAAGACCTGGCTATCCCGTCAGGCCTGGGGATAAAGATTGTAATTCGTCCCCACCCGAATGATGAATGAATGTTGTGTTCTACTTTTACTTATGTATTGTTTTATGTCTCACTGTCTTGTATTCCCCTCCCCATAAATTGTAAGCCGCCCTGAGTCCCCTCAGGGAAAAGGGCGGCCTATAAATAATAAACCATAAACCATAAACCATATTTAGTAATTTATTAAATTTATATGTTGCCTATCTCACTATCAAGAGACTCTGGGTAGCATGCAGTATCATAAATAACAATATGGACAATTGGGGGGGGGGTGTTGTCTCTCGGAGCTTCCTCTGCAGCCCCTCAGGACCGACCCCGCTGCTCTGCCCTCCCCATCAGACATTAAGGTGGCGGCCAAGAACACAGCCCAGCAGGTGGCTCGGCAGGAGGATGAGGTGGAGTCCCTGTAGACCTTCTTCCTGATACCCAATTTGACCATTCTGTCTGTTGAGATAAACTATAGATGGTTCTCGACTTATGAACACAATTGAACTCAAAATTTCTGTTGCTAAGAGAGAGATTTGTGAATAGTGAAATTTGCCTCATTTTGTGAATCTGGCTTCCCCATTGACTTTGCCTGTCAGAAAGTTGCAAAATAGCAATAGCAATAGCAATAGCAGTTAGACTTATATACTGCTTCATAGGGCTTTCAGCCCTCTCTAAGCGGTTTACAGAGTCAGCATATCCCCCACCCCACAGTCTGGGTCCTCATTTCACCCACCTCGGAAGGATGGAAGGCTGAGTCAACCTTGAGCCGGTGAGATTAGAACTGCTGAACTGTAGATAACAGTCAGCTGAAGTGGCCTGCAGTACTGCACCCTAACCACTACGCCACCTCGGGAAATCACATAATCCCGGGATGCTGCAACCATCTTAAATTGGCATCCACTTGCCAATTTTGATTACATGACCATGGGGATGCTGCAATGGTCGTATATGTGAAAAATGGTCATGTCACTTTTTCAGCACCATTGTAACTTTGAATGGTCACTAAATCAGATGTAGTAAGTCAAGGACTACCTGTACTTGCATAAGGAGACAAGGCAGCAACAGAACTGGCATATGAAGCTGTTGTGGCCCAGCAGGAGCCGTTGGAGCTGCCACCAGACTCCGACAGTGAGGGGCCCTATGAGTCAGCTCTGGAGGATGTGGAGGACCCTGGACAGGGTTCCGACTCCGAGCAGGGCGAAGAGAGGCTGGTTGGCCACGAGAAGGCACCTGAGCCTTGGACCAGTGGGGAGGAGACAAGGGAGAGTGAGCCAGAAGCCAGTAGTGAGTTGTTCCTGGATGCACGCCATCGAAGAGCTAATAGGCATCAGGAACAATTACGCAATTACAGGAGGTAATTGCACTCAGCTGGTGGTCATTAGGCTCCTCTCCAGACTATAAAAAGCTATTTGTGCACACACCCCTCTTTGCAGAAGTCAACACAGAATCGAATGTCGGAGAACATTATGGTGAGCTTGGCAGGCTGGATTGCTGCCAGGGCTTGTCTGTGCCTGATTGCTGTCCAAGCTTGTCTGTGCTGGTTTGCTGCCATGGACCTGTCTGTCTGTTGATTAAATGCCGTAACTTATCTTTGGCTCAGAGTGTGTGTTGTGTGGAACGAGGGGGGTCAGAACACGAAACCATATGAGATTGAGTTGTACATTGCTACATGGTTGACAGTAGACATTGACCAAGTTCAGGCAACATTAAAAAAAGAGCCTCCAAGTCAAGTTCCCATTAAAGTCTCTTTTAGCAAGCAAAGTGATATGATCAAAGGTTGCTCTCTGCTGAGTCCAGTCACTTATGAGCTAAATACCCATGAAATTGATGTGCAAAGGGGCATAACAATCACCAAACAAGCTAATTAGCAAATATACAAGTTTAAAAATACTTCAAAGTTTTCTACCACTTCTCTCCAGTCCTTCCACTCAGCATTTAATTATTTTTAATCTTTTACTACATAGTGAAATCCAATTATTTTGTAGTTAGAAACCACAAACCCCAAATTATGAAAGGAGAACTAAAGACTCCATTGCTCTCTTGATGTCTAAATTCCCTTAGATCCTGTAACTGGCCCTGGCTTGTGCTAACTCTAAAATGACATAGGAGTTTTCTGATGACTTCCACTAAAGGTAATGGAAAAATGAAAATGGACTGCATTCCAATGATCAGCTATGTACTTTTTCTTCCAACACTAAATTATGCAGAAATATTCATTCCACAATTCAGATATTACCCCGTAGCAGCCACAGTTACTACATAGTTACAAACAAGCCACAGTTGTACTAAGCCCTGATTGTTCTGAATATCTAATTCAGACAGAGACAAGATATTAAAAATCACCCTCTTCAGCAACTGTTATTTAATTTTATATAATTTTAGAGGTTTTCATTAACAATGCCTCAATCAATTTTCCAATTATCATACTGCTTTTTGTTAGAAAAACAAAAATTTCCATGGGATAGTAAAGCACCTCTTAGAATTTTGACAGTTATTCAGAAAATGCTATTGGTCTGAATGTGAAATATAGTTATGCCTAGTAATACAGAGAGGGAGAACAATTATAAAGCACAAGTTCTCTTTGAAAAAACTATAGCAATAGCAGTTAGACTTATATACCGCTTCATAGGGCTTTCAGCCCTCTCTAAGCTGTTTACAGAGTCAGCATATTGCCCCCACAGTCTGGGTCTTCATTTCACCCACTTCAGAAGGATGGAAGGCTGAGTCAACCTTGAGCCGGTGAGATTTGAACCGCCGAACTGCAGCTAGCAGTTCAGCTGAAGTGGCCTGCAGTACTGCACTCTAACCACTGCGCCACCTCGGCTCTATCAGTTGGATATGGGATTAGTTACTGAGATTGTTCAGGTTCTACGTTATTCCAGATTGTAGTTCAGATTGTTGATATCTTGTTTGAAAATTCAACGGTAGAGACTAAAGAATCATCCAATATTGTAAACTTCTTCCTTCTTTTAAATTCACTCTATCATCAATCAAAAAGTACAGAAGTGTGCAAAAGTCAGAAATGGCTGGATGAAATAAAGCATTACTAATAAATCTATTCATAGAGATAGAAGAATGCATCCTCTATTCTCCCTTCCAAATATTTCTCCTATAACCTACATTTAGCAGTATCCCACAATCCCCTTCACTTTCATTTCTTGTAGCCCTGTCATTATGTACTGATCTAATCATATGCAATGATTAATGCTTAAATGATGACCACTGAAAAAGCTACAGTTGCCAACGGAAACCCAATTCAGTCAGCAACTTCTTCAAGAACTGATGGAAAGCCGTATTGAAACGTTCAATCAAACTTTAGTGAACATAGACCTTAGAAAGAAAGACATCATAGAAGAGTCATTGAAACTGAAGATGGCTGATTGCTTTTCATCACAGCACTGTATAAAGCATTTTTATATGGATTTATACATTAATGTCTTGCAACTGTTCTGTTTTTGAACGAAGTAAGCAAGTCAAGTATAATTATGGAAATGAATGCAGATTATTCCCTTTAAAACACAATTGTGCTGAAAATGTGAGGACATTTAACTTTAGCATCACAAAATGTCAATAATGTGGGGTTTTGCAGAGGTGAGCACATGTGTGGCACAGCTACTGCTAATCATACCTTTCTGTGCAATGTGATATATAGAAAAATGCAGCTTTGAGGAAAAAGGAAGATAGCTTTTGTGACAGAAAATGAAATACATAATAGAGAAAATGGCATTAAAAACCTCCATTATATCAAAACCTAAGGACAGAAATTGAATCTTGTAACAATTCTGTTCAGAATATGCAATCGTGTTAGCTATAGACTTCTTTCTCTCTTCCTAATCCTCAATCTAATTCTAAACTCTGGTATAGACAAGTTAATCTTAAATAGCATTGGACATCAAGTGCATTTTTATAGTAATTATTCTTCATTTTTTTCAATGCTATGTAACAAAATGGAAGTCAGCGTAGTGGAAAAGTGAACATAGACTTGAATCATACTGGAATACTAGGTGAGAAATACAAGGACTTGTAGGCCAGAGTAAAAGTGTTCATTCAGAAATGCGGATGTGTCTCTTAAAGGTATTTAGAAGCAGTCAGTCCTGGAAAATTTAGAGCCGAGGTGGCGCAGTGGTTAAATGCAGTACTGCAGGCCACTTCAGCTGACTGCAGTTCTGCAGTTCGGCTGTTCAAATCTCACCGGCTCAAGGTTGACTCAGCCTTCCATCCTTCCGAGGTGGGTGAAATGAGGACCCAGACTGTGGGGGCGATATGCTGACTCTGTAAACCGCTTAGAGAGCGGCTGAAAGCCCTATGAAGCGGTATATAAGTCTAACTGCTATTGCTATTGCTAAAATTTCCCAGTAAGATTGAAAATTCCCATATAGTGTTTTTTTGGGGTTTCTTATTTCTTTTCATAGAAGAATTAAGAGCAAATTTCATTCCATGATATTAAACTTTTTTTTTAAATTAAAGAACTCTTAAATGCAGACCAATCAATCACTTTGCTGCATTTTGTTGTTTGCTGGACACTAAGGGAAAAAAGCAAATAACAAACAAAAGAATACTAAAATAATCTGCAAATATGATTGTTATTATTTTAAAAAAATCAGACATAGATATGGATTTTAAATTCCTATGCTAAATGCATTTTTAAAATAAAATATTTAGGATAGCAAGTAAAGCATCAATTCATTCATAAATAAATAGCTACCATAGGTAAAAAGAACTAGATTTATGCCCTTTTGCCCTGCATTTCTGTTATACCAGCATAATCCCAGGCACCTGTAGTAAGAATATTATATATCCAACTGAATACAACTTGTTTCCAAGAAAATTACCATGGATTTTAGCCTTAGGCTGCAAGCCAAACATATGTATTAAATTAAATTTTTCACTGAGTTTTTGGTGAAGAGATATCCATATAGTTTTGTATTGCTAATAATCTCAGCCGGGCATAGGTTGAATATATTAAAATTAGATCTTCTATCCAGAAACAAAACAAATGCTTACGTAAATAAAAATTTCATTAACTTCATTGATATTTTGCTAAAGTAATAATAGTGTAAAAAATATTACAAAATAGAGAGTCATGTTCTGCTTACCCATGATACTTTAGAAATAACAAGAACATCAATATTACTTCTTTAAGTATTTCTAATTTGAGACATAATTCCAGAGCTCGTAGGAAATATAGTATAACTCTATTTTGCATAGCTGGAGAGATCAGAAAGTCACTTTTTCTTTGTTTTGTATTTTGAAAAAACAAGGAGTTGGAGAAATCAACCATCCGAATGTCCGAAAGGCGGAAATGGACACTCATCAAATCTCTGCCTTCCAGTCTTCTGCCTTCCAAGAGCATCAGAGATCAACTTCAATGTATGTTAAATTGGCATCAATCCCAATTTAACATACACTGGAATTGGATTACCTATGCATCTACTCTGAATTTTGCTTCTGCTTCCCCCTTTGGGCATGAATATCTTACACATAAGTGTTCTACATGTGGTGCTCAGTTCAGAATCTTTAATGTGAGAAACCAAGTTGTGAGTTATCCCATGTAATATTTCATAGATATCACACATTACATTTTAATTATTCTGGTCTCATACATCCCAAAACAAGAAATATAGCTTCTGAAATGAAAGGTAAGTAATTAAGGTTACATGACATTTTTCATTCGAAATGGCAAAATATTCATACTTTGTGACACAGCCAAACTCAAGAAAGTAGGAAGGAAAGAGAAATACCTTGATAGACAAAATGGAAGCCCCTTGCAGATGCTCCACTCTTGGCACTAAACCTCAAGAGAATCTGATTGGATGTAGCTAAAGGCAGGGTCTCACCTGTATACGAGAAAAGGAAATACAGGGAAGGAAGCATAAGCAAAATAAATATAAAGCTATTTCTGCATATGTGGATATGAAACAGTGTTATCATCGAAGGAAGGAAGGAAGGAAGGAAGGAAGGAAGGAAAGGCACAGAAGTCATCATTGTACAATTTATGTCTTAATAATATATTTTCATTACATATTTTAAGCACATTGAACAGATTTTTTTAAAAACAGCATTTGATTCAGAAATATTTATTTTCTTTAAATTTCTTTCCCCTTCACTAGTGAGGTTATTTGGTTTTAACTATTATAATTATCTATTATATATAGAGCCGAGGTGGCACAGTGGTTAAATGCAGCACTGCAGGCCACTTCAGCTGACTGTTATCTGCAGTTCGGCGGTTCAAATCTCACCGGCTCAAGGTTGACTCAGCCTTCCATCCTTCCGAGGTGGGTGAAATGAGGACCCAGACTGTGGGGGCGATATGCTGACTCTGTAAACCGCTTAGAGAGGGCTGAAAGCCCTCCACGCGACCTATTAGATCTCATCGATTAGGCCTCCTCCGAGTTCCATCTGCCGGTCAATGCCGACTGGCAACTACGCGGAGGAGAGCCTTCTCGGTGGCAGCTCCGACCCTATGGAATGATCTCCCCATGGAGATTCGTACCCTCACCACCCTCCAGACCTTCCGCACAGCCCTCAGAATCTGGCTATCCCGTCAGGCCAGGGGCTAAGACTGTAACCCGCCCGAATTGTATGAATGTTGTGTTTTTTAATTATGTATTGTCTTATATGTTAAAAGTTTGTCTCCCCCTCCCCTTTGGGTTGTGAGCCGCCCTGAGTCCCCCCAGGGAAAAGGGCGGCATATAAATAAACTTCTACAATCTACAATCTACAATCTATGAAGCGGTATATAAGTCTAACTGCTATTGCTATAAATTACAACAACATTCATTTATTCATTAATTCATTCATATTGTCTCTTTATTATTTTTACAAATAGTTCAAAGTGGCAAACACATCCAACACATCTTCTTCCTCCTATTTTCCTCCCAACAACAACCTGAGTGTTGGGCTGGGCTAAGAGAGAGTGACTGGCCCAAGGTCACCCAAGTGGATTTCATGGCTAAAGTCAGATTAGAAGTCATCTGCTCTCTAGCCTAGTAGCTTAATCACTAGATCAAACTGACTCTCAAAGTGAGAGTCCTGTTTGTTGCTTCATTTGCCCCGCCTCATTTACAATATTTTATACCATTTCTTTTCTCAATTAGATTTTCATTTCACCTAATTATCAGGTAAATTCCTGAATAGGTTTTAGAACTCTGAAAAACTTGAGTAAAATTCATCAATGTCTATTTATTGACAGAAGAATCAATTGGTAGAATCCATTGCCAATGACGGACTCCTTGTACCCATTCCCCAGGCCTTGATCTGGAAAACTAGGGATCTGATGCAATAGATTTAGAGTGAACTGGAGAATAGGTAGCAGAAGACTTACTAAATATATGGAGGTTTATTATAAATTACGTTAGATTTCCCCAAGCTTACCAACAGCTTCTTTGGAAGTTAACACATACCTCTTAACATCAGGAACAGAGGGAATGGCTAAACAAATACTTTTGATTAGCGACATAATTATGAATCAAGGTTAATAATTTGTTGGAAAGAAACTTTTGACTAATTCTTGATTATCAATTATCAATAACAAAACATTAATTATTATTTATGGATTCTAATAATAAATTTGATAATCAGTTAATTAATAATCAGATACATGTCATCCTTAATTTATGCTGAGATACTCAATGAAATTGGCTAAATGTGGTTAATAAATTATTAGCTTTTTATATAACCTGATATTAAATAAAATTTAGCAACTGCTGATGGGAAAAATATCCCCCAAATAATCAGAGAAGGGAAAGTGACTGTAAAATAGATGTATCAATGACATTGCTTATGAATGAAACGGTGTTTATATATCTATATGTATAAAAATTAGTTTTTGCCGATTTCCAAAATACGTATCAATATCTGATATAATATTTGCATTGCCTAATAAAACATTCTGAATATATGCAAACAAGGGCACATTATGTTTGGCTGATTTGAAACTCTACACTTAAGAAACTAAGTTCGTTTCGGTGTTATTTATGTGTACTACTTACCTGAATGAGATCCAGAAAGCGAACTCAGAAGCCTAGCTTGAGGATGTTCTCCATCAAATAATTCTGCTACATCATTTAGAGCTGTTTGGAAATATGCAAACTGTCCAAACACAACTATAAAATATGAGCAATAAAATGAAATATTAATTATTTGCAAAACAAATTACAAATTGCATTAGGTGTACAATAAATGAAAATGAAATGAATGAAATCCATAAACATCTAGTGGATTCTACTTCAACTCTTACTTGGTTACATTTGTGTCTGAAGCCACAAAGTGCAGGAAAAATAATAATACATTTTTTACTGTTATTATATTTATATTGTTCCTGAAGCTTTTCATTGGTGCTGGTTAAGTTGAAGTTGTTTATTTTTTTTTTTGGGGGGGGGGATAACAAAATTTCAGCTGCATTTTAAAATGTTAACAAACTCATACAATAAATAATAGTTTCACTGTCTCCTGGCTATTCCAAGACCTAAGATGTATTTAGTAGCTTTCTGGACAAACTAGGAAATCCATGTGCTATTTGAAAGGTCTCCCAATAAAATAAAATAATATTCCAATACTCTCAATAAAATAAAACAACAGTCCCAATTGTTCCAAATCTATGACTGGTGTCTCACAATGTACCACAATGTATGTGACCATATGTACCCTGTTTCCCTGAAAATAAGATCTCTCCAGATTATAAGCCAAATTGGGCTTTTGAGCACATGTAGTAAAATAAGCTCTCCCCTGAAAATAAGCCCTCCCCAAAAATATTGCAACACAACAGCAGTCATGAGGTGATCACGCTCGTCTCCTCCTGCACCTCAAAAAATAATGAGACATCCCCGAAAATAAGGCCAAGTGCTTATTTCAAGGATCAAAAAATAAATAAGACCCTGTCTTATCTTCAGGGAAACACGGTATATAAAGCTATATGTTTATATGTGTATATTCCAGTTTTTAAAATCTATAAGATTTCAGATGGAACACCAAATTCTGACAAGATTTCCAAACCTCGTGAGATTTAATTGCTGATTTAATTAAGAGTTTTAATTATTTTTATTTGGATCTGAGTACTTGCAGGCACCATACGAAGCATGCCAGATGTTATGATTCCTAATGGCGCTATATTGCCAGTATTCAGTTGATGTGGTAGTCCTTAAATGCTTTTGATGCAATAATCCACCAGATGACAAAATAGTGAAGATAAATACCATCCAGTATTCTGTCATATAATCTACAAAACAGCCAAAGCTGAGAAAACACCCCCAGCAAAGTGGGACCATTGCTACTCATGCCAAGTACTGATTCAATGGAGTAATTTGCCCTCCTCCCACTCCTCTCTGATTTTCCCTATCCTGAAGGAATTGAAAATGACTCCCTTATCTCAAAGTGTTGACTTGGAGTATTGGCAAATGCCTTTTTTATCATTTACTATCCAAAGATAGCCATGGCGAGGAGTGAATTCTGCCTTTCAGGTGTGAATTATATTATTTATTTACTTCAGAACAAATTCTGGCAGTCACCATATCTACTACGTAGGGAAAGAGCCTTCTCTTGAATAACTCCTTGCCAGTGGACTGTATTATGTATCTAGGAAGTAAAATTTGACCCTCATCCACTTGATGTTCAGGAAGATAATAAAAATATATAGAAATCTTAATTTCTTTCAGTATTCTACCTTAATTCTAATTTTAAGTGCCTTTTAGCACATATTTTGCTTTATCTCTATAGCAGTGTTTCTCAACCCTTGGCAACTTGAAGATGTCCGGACTTCAACTCCCAGAATTCCCCAGCCAGCATTCGCTGGCTGGGGAATTCTGGGAGTTGAAGTCCGGACATCTTCAAGTTGCTACGGTTGAGAAACACTGCTCTACAGGCTAGTCCAGTGATGGTGAACCTTTTTGGCACTGAGTGTGCAAACCGAAACACTTGTGTGTGATTGCCAAAGTACCAAAAACCCTGAACACCAGCTGGCCAGTGCACATGCACCAGTCTTCTGGTTTTCGGCATGCACATGCGCGCCAGCCAGATGATCTTTGGATTTCCGGGATTCCGGTGTGTGGGAAGACCAGTTAGCCAGCGCACATGCAGATGCTGGAAATTGGAAGCTGGCGACAGTGCGCCTACCCACAGAAAGGACTCTGTGTGCCACCTCTGGCATGAATGCCATAGGTTCACCATCACGGGGCTAATCTGTTGGAAAATAAAACAGAAATAAGTGAATAAGTAAATAATAGAATAAATGAAATGTTTAAATTCATAAACAACAATGATTTTTAACTAATCCAATCCTAGGATACTGATAGTGTTATTGAAACTTTCTTAAGCTAATTGTATATCAAGAATACTGCCAAGAATTAATGACAATAAAGCCTTAGCGAAAAGTCAGACTTACCAAATTCTTTAGGAACTGTAATGGAATATTGACAAGTCACTCCAGTCGTATAATTCTGGGGATAATTTGGTGATAAAACTACTCCATCTGATCCAGTATATTGGCCTCCACAGGGAGCTGAAAAAGAACGTGTATAAATACAGAAAAAAATGGGTCAAATTAATGAGTTGTAATTAAAAATAAAAAATATGATACCTCTTCTTGTAATATATAAATATGTTGCATTAGAATTGCAATAGAATTCAATGCAAGCTAACATTGAAATAAGTATTCAAGGATAATTACAATTTAGAAAATGTGCTTAAACTGAAATCCTGGTGTCTCTTAAAAGCGCCATCTAAATTACATCTTGTTTTTTTCTCAAAGTATGTTTCATGGTTATTCCCTTTAATGAGAAAAGACTGATTCTAATAAAATTTCCATTTGCCTTCAGCCTTCTCACTGCACAATTGATATATCAATATGATATAATAATACAAGTTATGTGATTAATATCACAACTGATCATGTGGCATGTTGCTTTATTCTCTATGATTATTGTGCTGAAATTTAAATTTATAGACACAAGAAGTAAATTTTTGACATAGATTAGATAACTGCCCTATTTTAGCAACCACTCTTTTGATGTATCCATCACTTAGCATCTGCAGACCCTGACAGTTTTGGAACAGTCATGCAGCATGATTAAATTTCTTTCAGCCAAGAGTTAAATGTGCACTTCACTCTCATTGCCACTATGATCAACACATCCTGATCCCCTTTAAAAACAATAATTGGGAAAGGTGTTTTCCTTAAATACTGTCATTCCCATTCACTTCCTATGCCAAACAAAAGGCATATATATTGTACTCTATGGAGCAAATTCTGTGGGAGGTAAAATCTTCAAGGAATTTATGCCAAAGTAACATTTCCTCTTTTTATTGCTCTAGATAGATCAGCCTACTGCCTTAGAGCCGAGGTGGCGCAGTGGTTAGGGTGCAGTACTGCAGGCCACTTCAGCTGACTGCTATCTGCAGTTCAGCAGTTCTAATCTCACCGGCTCAAGGTTGACTCAGCCTTCCATCCTTCCGAGGTGGGTGAAATGAGGACCCAGACTGTGGGGGCGATATGCTGACTCTGTAAACCGCTTAGAGAGGGCTGAAAGCCCTATGAAGCAGTATATAAGTCTAACTGCTATTGCTATATTGCTATTAGGGGCAGTGGAATTAAGATGGCCCCTGAACAAAATTGCAATTTGTTTTAATTTCCGCAGCAAAGTATAGCTGTTTTTATACTTTTAATTCACTTTCAAACTTGTTGTTACCCAATGGCCAAGAGCCAAGAGTCAGTTCCTTAACACTTGGAGACCATAGGCTCAAACTAGTGACTAAATCTCCCATTGTTTTTATTCAATTATAACATTGCATGAAAAAAGTTTGGGTTGGAACTCAGATCAATAAATTGAAAACAGCTAATTAAAAACATTTATTTGGAAAACTAAATCTATGTGCCTTTCATTGACTACTAACCTTCCACTTATAAATGATTGCAACTTAAAGCAAAATAAAAACTCTTTAAACAAAATACCGGTAGTCCCCGACTTACAACCATTTGTTTAGTGATCACTTGAAGTTACAACTCTGAAAAAGTGACACGATCTATTTTCACACAACCATTATGGCGTCTCCATGGTTACATGATCAAGATTCAGAGGCCTGGCAAACTGGCATGTATTTATCATGGTTACAGTGTCCCATAATCATGGGAAAGCCAGATTTATTTAATAAATAAATGTGATTCACTTAATAACTGAGGTAAGAGAGGTTGTAAAACGGGGCAAAGCTCAGTTGCCAAGCAACTGTCTTGCTTGGCAACAGACATTTTGGGTTTGATTGTGGTCGTACATTGAGGAATACCAGTAGGCAAATCAATTTGCTCTGAGGGGAAGCCTGCCTAATTCAAAAGTAGTATCTAATATAAGAAATATCAGATGAAATTAATGCTAGAGAGTTCCTGAGCTCTTCTGTTTTAAAAAAAATCTTTTTGGGGTGGAGAGGGGAAGGCTCATCTTCCACTCTACGCCTTAGTATTACTATGCATCATAGTATTTCTATAGTGTTATAGGAGGTATATTTCATAAGCTACAATGCAAATTGACATTTAAAAAATTGAGATCTTCTCAAATGATCTGACATATCACAAGAAATCTCGGAACATTGAAACACCTTACTGAAAGACTTTATTTTGCTATCATTCCTAGACTTCTTAGAAGGGTAATTGTCACTTCTTCCCTGAATTTGTCTCTTTTCATAGATAGGCTGCAAATTTCAATTGAGTCTGTCACAAAATGTAATTTAAAGGAACCTGATACAAAATAGCTTGACATATTTTTCTTAAATTAGACAGGTGCTGCTCCTCACTAAGTTGCTTCAACTTTTATGGGGAAAAATACGTAAGTGTCAAACAGAAATCTACTTGCAATTCTTTGGATCTACATGCCATCTGAAGTCTTATAAATAAGATTAGATTTCTAAACCCAGTTATATATTTCAGTCGGGGAGATCTTCATACCTAGAAGATTGAAACTTCAGATTTTGAAAAGGGCATTAATACCTTGTACTAATTTGTTTGGGAAACTATCATCAGCTGAATGGGAAGTATCTTTCTATTATAAATATACACATATTTTTGTCAAACATTCACATCAAGTCAATACTGCTTTATAACCAAACATTTTTTTTCTGTTAGCATCAGATGTTAAAATGTGAATAAACATGGACATATATTACTTATGCTTCCATGTAGTGTTCTAAAATATAAAAATAAGAATTGTAAATTACAACATCATTTGACGAAAAATGAGTCTTTTGGCAGCCAAAGCATTTTCCAAGAGCTGTACATTCCTTTAGTTTTGAAGGCTCTCTGGCTCAATGGATGCTTTCAATTAACAGATAGCAAAAATATGATTTTTCGCTGATGTCCTTCTCTCCTCTGTAGTCACATCCCTCCTATGCCAAAAGATCTCTCAATTCCCTATGGCACACCGTGTGCGCGTAGAATAGAGAATCAGCAAAATAAATCTCTCAACCCATTTTCCACTAATAGAAACATCTGCTGAAACAAAACATTCTGAACAGAGTTTGAGTCAGTCTCAAATAACTATCTTCCCTTTGTATTTCAAATATGGATTGGTTTCATATCAAAAATCTGAGTATCATGACACTGGATACAAGTTGTTAAGTTATTTATAGTATTTTAATAGATAGGCTTCTATGTCTAATTTTTATCCTATTATTATCTAATTGTAGAGTATTGTTCTAACACCTTAATATAAAGATAGCCTAACAAAATAAATCCATCTGCTAGCTTCAAGCAATTATTTTCTATTTTTTAAACTGCGTTAATATTTATTTGTTTATTAATGTTTCATCCTCAGTATTACTGTCCTCGTTATTGTTAGAATAAGTAACAAAAGGCCTTAGAATGAAGGACACTCAACAGCAATGGAAAGGATTTTAACGTGTAAGAGAGCTCAAAAAAGAAATGAAAAGGTTTTAGATAAATGAGAAATTACCAAGAGAGAACATTTCTATTTCTCAGTGACCTTTGAACCAGTTATTTAAGACACTTCTGGCTCTATTAGCCTTAAAGCAATTCATATATAATGTTTCAAAACTCATATAAAATATACTCAATAATAATTCAGCTCCAGGAAAGACCGTAAAACTGAAATATTCTACCAAAGTATGACATTAAACTAAGGGTAGCATCTCAGATGAAAAATTGTTGGAGAATCCTTCCAATTCTTATACTACAGGAGTAGCAACTTCCATTGTGGCTACTTTGAGGAACTTTTGTGGTTGATTTTTTGGAGTGAGGCATTTTTGCCCATATGCCAAATCCATTTTATAAGAACAAGAAACTATTTATAGGGAGCAACATTCCGTTTGCTTTTATCCCTTAAATAAATTAGCTATATGACACAATATTTAGATATCTAACATAGGAAACTTCAAATACAAATCATACAGGCTTTGGATGAACTGTGTTTAAGATCTACGTACCGGGCTAGAGATGGCTCCTCTGTGGGCTGACAACACTGACTTGACATAGGAAGCAATTATATAATTGTCTACCTTTATCCAGTTTTTTCTAAGTTCTTACTTATCAAATATCTTTGGTATTATAGTACTGAATCTACAAATGTCTTTTCTTTTCTTTTTAATTTCACCTTAAATGGCAATTGTAGATATGGGAGTTAAAATAAATAAGAAGGAAAACAATAGCTTTTTCGTCTCTCTTTCATCAGTTCCTCTACCTCACTAGCAGAATATTGTCAGAATCCCAAAATAGAGAGAACGATGAGAATAGTTGTACTAATACAATTTCTCATAACGCACGCCCCCCCTCCCCAGGATTCATACATACCACTACAATGCGGCAAGATTCTGTTCCATGCAGGTTTTCCATCAACACCTATCACACAAGTGATAGTAGAAGGATCAATAATCTTGTAACCTGAATCACACTGATAAGTAATACTTGACCCAAGTTTAAAGTCTGTTCCAATTCTGGTTCCATTCATTATGTTGCCAGGGTCAAAACAAGCTTCCCGTGGTTTTTCTAATGAAAAAGAGAAAGTGGGTTAAGACTCTTTTTAAAATAAAACAGAGGAATCAACTTGAATCAATATAATCCACTCCAAGAATGATAAAGATTACTAACAGTATACTTAATTCCTATCTCATTCTCATCTAGCTGTGTAAGTTTGTCTGTCCGTCCGTCCATCCATCCATCTTTTTCTTCACCAAATAGATTGGGATTATTAGAATTTAATCTGAAATTACTATTACAATTGCACATAAAGACAATATTGTTTATGAGAATACATTTTAGATAAATTTTCAGTTACGGGATGAGATCTGAGATTGCTTTGATTAGCTAAACTAGATGAAAAACTAGAAGCCTTAACAGTTTTCTTGGATCTATCATATTTTTCAACATCACCAAACATAGTTTCCTTTTGAATAACCAATCAGAAAAGGATCTAAAAGCTTTTAATGAGCATAATATTTGCACGTAATTTTTCCACAGGGGAAAAAAATAGCTTGCATATTTAGTTACTCTTAATAGTCAGTATACATTTCCTGATAGTCATCCCATTGAATTTGAGGGGACTGACTTTTCAGTCTATAATATTGGTTTCTATTGTAATAGCAATTACAATGTTCATAAGTTAAGATGATAAAAAAATGCCTGAATTTTTAAGGATTTATGTTTAGCAGTATCTGTAAAATAGCCACTTTTTAGGGAAATGAAAGCTCCATGATTAAATTAAAGAATGCAATATATTTGTTCATTTCTACAATGCTAAAGCAATTATTATAAGCAAACTTGCTTGGGGTGCTTTTTAAAAATTGTGTTTGTCATGAACATTTTATTTATTTTTATTTGCAAAGTGTTAGGACTTTGCTGCTGAGAAAAAAAATCTCGTGAATTCTATGCAAATATAGTAATTTAAGCAAAACTAAATAAATTAGCCAATGAGCTAAGCAAAATTGCACTGTGGAAGTTTCTTATGGCAAAAAATCAAATAGCATTATGTAATTAAACATATTATAAGTGGTAATGAATATCTGTCAGAAAATAAAGATATATATTTTATATAGTGGAAAAACTCATTTTGTATTAAATGAAAAGTATATGCACTCCTTAAATAATTGTCGCCAAATTGCAGACATGAGTATATTATATATCCATAAATATTAAAATATTTGTGTGACTATCTGTGAATATGGAAGGCCTTTTGCCTTTAAACATCTTTTATCCTACATGTATGTAATTTGACTAATTCTTTCGAGAACCACATGTCTTTTTGAAACCAGTGGGAAGTTTATAGCTTGTTGCTTTTCAAAACTGGTTTGAAGCTGAGAATTTCTCTCCCCTCTCTGTCCCCCACTTGTATACAGATGGGCAAAAGTAAATATTTGGAAAAATAGGAGAATGTTCAAAGACATTAAATCACTCAAATGGAAAAAAGCAGCGGAAGACTGGACTGAACCTAAGAACAAATCAATCATGGCAAGACAGTTAATTTTCATTCAAGAAGAAACCAAATTAAGAGCAAACTTGATTACTGGAGAAACAAAAGGCCAAAGGACACCGAAAGACCAGCTTGCCCAAAAAGAAGGGTCAAATTGTTTATTAGGCAAGGCAGAATAAAAAATTAAATAAAAGTTTTGAAGCTTATCTTATAAATAATGCTAGTCTGTGCTAGGCAGAGATGTTGAAATACTGTTTGGTATTAATTTTCAAACTCCTTCAATAAATATTATTTTATTCTCAGGTCTTGGATTTTCTTGTGAGCTATCTAAATGGTTTCAGCCCAGCCTCCCGATGAAACTTGAAAGTAGTTTTGGAAAAACATTAATCAGTTCCAAATTAGTTTTGAAATAAGTGTAAATATAATGTAGGAGCATTAAACTATTAATAATAGAGAACCCTGTTTATATTATTTCTAAATAAAGTGGTTGCAAAACATTTTACACAAAACACATTTTTGTAATGTTTGAAACTACTATATAAAATATATCCAATACAATTAAGATAAGAATAATTTTAAAAAACCAGTCTGATATAAGTTTTTTTCTAAATGTAGTATGCAACCATTTTAATGATTGAGCACTACTCTAGAAAGTGCCATTAATTATATTTGTCACTATGGACTATTAGAAATCCAATCCCATATCATTGTTGCTGATTTTGCTATAAATCTACACAAACTTCATCTTCATTGAAACTGGACATGAAATAGATGAACTTCGTATTATATAATATGTTAAATATATATTGTTTTAAATTTACCTTTATAGTCAATGGCAAATCCTGCCATGCCAACTGAAGCATCACTCCGAAATGCCAAGAAAAGATTATTGCCATTGCTTTCTATCCTATCTGGGGCTTGGGAACCTTGAAAACTGCCAATCAGAGGGCTGTTAGAATCTCCTCCTTCATAAATATGCAAAAAATCATAACTAGGTTCCATGTTGAAACTGAAGTAGAAAAACAAGAAATAAAATGTTTCTGAATTTTGGGGGAAAGAAAAAGTGTTACAATCATTTTTCCTTTAGCATTTGTATTTATTTCTCACAAAAAAGATTCCAAATAGTAATATATGCATGGTAATTTATACTCTATTGATTTCCATGTGTTTTGTCCATCCCTTTTTCTTCTTTATTTTCTACTACTAAAATCGCGGCATAAACAGTAGTTCTGCTTTTAAGGCTTTCTTCAGTCTTTTCTAGATATAGAAGAAAAAAATGGAAACTTGTATCACAGTGGTTTGATAACTCCTGACCCTGCTAAAACCAGCATGAAGAGGTTGGGTGCTAATACTAAATCTTATTTACCCAACGTTGATCAGAAAAGTTGTGAGAAAAGTGAAACCAGTAGACACCGTTTTCTTTAAAATATACACAAATATTTGAAATACATTTTAGAGAAAATAGTTGTAACTGTTTCCAGGGCATAGTCCCTCATGGATGCAAACCTACTCGCACAGATTAATAGCTAAATGAGATAAAATTTCAAATAACATGTTATAATATGAGGTTTTGATGGAAAAGGGCAGATAAATATTTTCCAAAATATGTCTTGCGCTTTAAATCTTTGATTTTATAGGTAGTGACTTGGGAATATAATTATTTCATTTTTTTTAAAAAAAAAACTTTCTTTGAAGTAACCATATTATAGGGTTTAAACAGTCAATATATAAAACACATGGATGCAAATCCTAATGAACATTGTAAGTAATGTTTTGGTTTTTGAATTGTTTTTAATATATTGCTGCAACTGTTAGTGATTAACCGGTTGATTTACTGTGGAAGAAGAAAGCCATCATCACTGGGAACTTAAGACAGTGTTTCTCAACCTTGGCTACTTGAAGATGTCTGGACGTCAACTCCCAGAATTCCCCAGCCAGCGAATGCTGGCTGGGGAATTCTGGGAGTTGAAGTCCAGACATCTTCAAGTGGCCAAGGTTGAGAAACACTGACTTAAGAGAAGAAAAGTTGCTTCCCTTCAACAGGGAATATTTGAATCATTATTTGGACATCCTGTTGTCACTTTGCATACGATAAACAAAATAAAAATGTCAGAAACAGTTGATGTTTTTATCTTGTTTTTCAATTTTTGGACAGTTACTTCTCATTTCATAATCACAATTCAGACTGACAAGTTGTTAGGTGAAATAGTCCCTAGGTGAAACTGTGACTGTGCTTTTGATCTTTGCTTTGCTTTACAGAACCTGAAAAGTCATAAATGTGAGTGTTGTTCCTAAAGTTACTTTTTCCTTAACTTGTAATTATGAAGGAGGCAGTGGTTAAAGGACTGCCTTGTAAACTCGTTTTGAATTGGGTTGCCATATATATTGAACAAATAAAAAAACATAATCAATCAATCAAGAGTCCTTTAAAAAAATCTCACTATGAAAGATTCCTTGATCTAAAAGCCTAATAAAATATCAATATATTTGCTTCATTTATAAACTCTAAATATTTAGGGGCTGTCTGAACCTAAGAAATAGCACTCTCAGGAAGGATGAGATTGCTTTGCCCCCACCCCTCTAACATCTGAAGAAAAAGGAAGCATGTGCCTCAACTCTCCAGATGGCCACAAATGAGTAAGCAAATTCTCCTTGGAGAAAACCTTCCCATTAGTAATATAATCCAATGTTATATATTGCTCAAAACCAGGACTTTGAATTGTACTTAGAAACATACAGGTAACCCAGAGATGGTATTCTACTGGTTCGGGTGAACCATTAGTGGCAGCAGCGTGAGGATCCGCCCACCCACCCAGATGTCATCACGGACCTTCTGTGCATGCGCAGAAGGGTCTGTGCATGCCCACACGTGTGCACGCCCCCACTATCGAACCGTTAGTGAAGAAAATAGGGTACCATTACTGAGGTAACCCATTTAGTGCCCCAAAGATAGGACTAAGCTGCTAAAATGGCTTTTAGCTGCTAGCATGTGGGCTGCCTTATTTCACTACAGCTGAAGTTTCTGGATAATCTTCAAACGCAGTTCAAAAGAAGCATGTTGCAGTAATCTAGTTTTCAGGTAATGAGGCCATAAGGGATTTTCCCACATCAAAAAGGGCTAGCTAAAGTTGGACAGAGTCTGCCCTTGGTGCAGCATCCATTTGGTAATCAAGTCACATCACACTTCTGTCAGAAGCGCCAAGGCACTTCCGGGTTGAAAATATTAGCCGGTGACATCACTGTTGCCTGGAGGACACCCAGTTAGGAGTTCTTGTCATGTTCCTAGCTGGAGATGGAGGAAGGACGAGAGCTCATCCCTCCCCATGGCAGCACTGAGGTTTGAACCCGGGTTTGCTCACTTGCAACACGCCATCCTAACCACATGAGCCACCATGCTCCTTCGTAATTAAGTAAAAATTATGAATCATATTGAACTTGATTCCTAGTGATCGCATCCATGCAGTTTTCTAGCTAGTGTTCTGACAGTGGTTTATCAGTGTAAATTACACTGTTTGTGAAATATGTCATTACACTGTTTTTCAGTGTAATGACATATTTTTGCAAGGTTTTTTTCAATCTAGCTTCATAGTAACAACATAAAAAGAGGTAATTAATTTACTTAATCCAGCTTTATAATCACATACTAGTAAGAAATTCCACTACACAAAACCAGGCTTAGTTTACATGAGGTTTCATTCTGGCCATGCAATGATTTGGTTTTCAGAATCTTATTAAAAATATTACTTTTTGTATCTGGGAGTATGAAAGGAGTTAAGTGGAAAACTAAACTCCTCTATTGAATCCAGTTATTGCATTAGCAGTTTCAAGTTAGCAATAGTTAGACTTATATACCGCTTCCTAGGGCTTTCAGCCCTCTCTAAGCGGTTTACAGAGTCAGCATATTTCCCCCAACAACAATCCGGGTCCTCATTTCACCCACCTCGGAAGGATGGAAGGCTGAGTCAACCCTGAGCCTAGTGGGATTTGAACAGCCGAACTGCCGAACTGCAGTCAGCTGAAGTAGCCTGCAGTGCTGCATTTAACCACTGCGCCACCTCGGCTCAGTTATGGCAGCTTCCTTCAATGCACAGCTGTTTTTCTTTTCTTTTTCTCTAAATAAGAGATAGGCTACATCTGGCACCTCTATAATTTGATCACAGGAAAAAGGTAGAGACAGGCAGAAACTACGTGCCTTCTGATGGACATGAAAATAGATGGATCCTTTAGTGTCTCATATATTTTTTCTTGTGTCTTTACTTGTTTTATGTGTCATGAAGCACTGAGGTGGATGTCAGGCATAGATAGGCAGCCATTATTTATTTATTATTTATTTATTTATTAGACTTATATACCGCTTCAGCCCTCTCTAAGCGGTTTACAGATTTTTAGCAAATTGAGTCAGCAAATCGCCCCCCACAGTCTGGGTCCTCATTTCACCCACCTCGGAAGGATGGAAGGCTGAGTCGACCTTGAGCCGGTGAGATTTGAACCGCTGAACTGCAGATAGCAGTCAGCTGAAGTGGCCTGCAGTACTGCACCCCTAACCACTGCGCCACCTCAGCTCTTAGCTTCCAAGTCTCATTTTTTTCAGCATACCCCTGCCCCGATTATTATTGTTGAACACTTTCAAGATAGTTTTCCACCATATTAAAATGGGCAACCCCTGAAAATTATATTTATACCCTAAAGTTAGCATGCTACAAAAATTAAAAAACAACAACAACACACACACACCCCTCCCAAATACTTCTTAAAAACTCAGACCCACATCATTCAGCCCTGCCTATGGCATAGTTTTAAAAAAGTAATTAGCCGGGATCATTAATGTATTGTGCAATTTTTGAATGTGACATTTTAAAGGAAAACACAGTTCTTGAAATAATACCTTTTGAATATCAAAGCAATGACAAAATCGGGGTTTACTTTTATTCTCCAATCACATTCCTTTCCCGCAGGATATGGCTGTGGATAGTTTGGTGATAAAATAACACCTGCTGGACCTGTGAGATTTCCACCACATGCAGCTGTCACAGAGGAGAGAATAATAAAAAATGATCACATGTCAAAACTGAGGACTGGAATCTGTCAAAATAGTTTAGGTTCTTATACGTTTCTTTTTGACACCTTATTTTCAAGTATTTATCACAACAATTGTAAGTACAACGAAAACCTCTTGTATAAAGAAATGTGTGACTACAGTGTTTATTCTCCAGTATGAAAGTCCTTCCCTTAGGCATGTGGAGTTCATTTAATAAAGCAGCACAATAATGAAGTTAGAGCACTCCAGACATTTCTCAGCCTGACTGAATAAGGACTGGGAGAGGGGAAGGGGGAAGCAGAATGGAGAGATGTTTGCATCTACTTGACCTTGTGCATATATCTGGGAAAGGGATTTTTATTCTACTATGTTCAAAAAGTGATGCTGAATTTAAGCTAATTCTCAGCATTGGACAGCATGGCGGAAAGCAACGACAGAAGGTGGCCTTTGGATCTGCTGGATTCCAGGCTCTTTGTCAAGGGACCGAAATCCTGTTTATTCTCCTTTGCAGCTTTACAAGATCAGACTTTCACAAAGTTGGGAAGCACAAGTTATGTAGCCTTGAAGAAGGCGAGAGGCAAGAATTTCCCTATCCAGGAGAGAACCAGAAGCAGCCTGTGCTCCTTGGGATATTAGATTGCAGTCTGAATTGTCAGAATAAACAGCTAACATAATCTGCAGATTTCTCTTGATTATTCCATATTTTTTTCTATCTCTATTTGAATATGTACTCTCTATTTGAATATGTACACCTGGATCTCTCTATTTGAATATGTACACCTGGATCTCCAGGCAACTGATGAGAATGTATATTACGATCTGAAGTGATAGAATAGATCAATTATATGAGATTACAAAGAAAAAAACAATATAAAAATAATCAAATATGTTGGAAAATGATCCTTTAAAGGAAAATGAACAACAGCAATTACTGAACTATTCCATATGCATTATCTAAAGCCAGAAGAAAGAGAAAGGAGCTAGCTTTTGAGCATCTATTATATGGGTACAGAAGCAGTCCAATTTGGTGTTAATTGGTCTGTTTCTACATGCAGAAATGACAATGCTCAATCAATTTGCTTAAAGGTGAGAGATGGCCTTTGTTATATTCAACAAGGTGGGAAGTTACTAAATTTGTTTATACCTGTTATGAAATATACCACTTCACCACTTATAAAGATGGAAAGGCACTTTTTATATATTTTTTTCTTTACTCTTTCTTTTCTGTTTCTCTAATTTTTTTTTACTTTTTTCTGACCTTTTTACTTTTTCTGTTTATTTCTTCTATTTTTTTTTTAGTTTGTATTAGTCTTTGATGTTGTAATTACTGTAATCTTTAATAAAATTATGATTAAAAAAACAAGGGGAAAATTGCACAGTTCCCTTTCAGGTAAACAATTAAATTTTAAACCAGGCACTTAAAATTAGGGTTCTTGCAAACAGTAAGAGAGAACATTTATAATTTTCATTAGAGTAACAATACCCATGTTGTCATTTTCTTTTTAAAAAACTGGGTCAAACATAATAACACACTTCCTTTCTAGGTTTTTATTGTAATGAAATCTCAAAACTCTTCTAATGTTTTCCAACAAGAGATCATTCTGGATCCAGAAAGACTGCAATTTAAGCTATTAAGATGTTAATTTAAATTGTTAATTTAAAAGATCTTCTGTCATCCTAGTCCATATGAGGCCATCTCCAAACCTGGACATCTAACTTTTGGAATGATAAAAAATTTCACCTTGTCCAGCAAATAAATATTCAAGGTAGTTGAGTTCATAGCTTTTTAACACAAGGATCTCACTAATAGTTCTTTAAGCTCTTTAAGGTGATGGCATTATTATTATTTTTTGACCAGAACAATTACGATTTCAGGAAAGATTGGCAGGATAGAATCCAGGAATCCTAAGGATACTAGGTACGAGTATAATAGGCAAAAAGAAGACCAGATACATGAATTATGAGAATCAGTTACATTAATCCAAACAGATATTTAAATGGTGGACTAGATAGCCCAGGAAGAGCATTTGCTAAAATGGTATGAATACCAGCTTGAATCTGGAGGAAAAAACCCACAAATGTGATGCAAATTGTTCATAATTGAGCTCATCATCCACCAGCTGGTTCTACTATAGACCATGTCATTTGGTTCACAGCCCTAAAAAGTTGGCTGGGTTTCTGCAGATGAAGTCAGAGACAATCTATTGTTTTTGACTTCTATTTATGATTATTCTAGCATAGGCTTTGTAAGGATCATCTACTACATCCATCAGCTCAGTTACTAGAATGTAGAGCAATTGCTCAAGTTCTCATTTCAATCTTTCAGCTCTTTCCTGTCACTTCCTCCAGGATTCTCAGGCAGGGCCTCTATTTATCTAAATGAAATATGAATATTAACTTGCCCTGACAATTTCTATATTTTGAGAAGATAATTTGAAAGAAATCTAAACAATACTGTAGTACCTAAACCACTTATCTATTTCAGAAGTATTATAGGCACTGTACGCTGTTATAAACTTGGTAAAACCACTCTGGATTAGGGTAACAAGAAACGCCAATGACGACTACAACTCAATTCTACAAAAATTGACCATTCCTGAAGCTGACATTAAATGCTGCAATGCAGTAGGTGCAGTTTTTATACATTCAGACATATACCATTGCAAGTTAATATTTGAAGCTTTAGGACCTTCTGTTGATCAGCTGGCAAATGCCCCAAATTTTGGTAGTATTCTGCCATTTGAGATAGGATGATTGATTGTCAGCTCTCAAGAGCTGCAGGAAAGAACTAGCCTTGATTTTTGTGAACCAGTCATTAAAAAGAGTAATTGACAAATCCAGGTTTCAATGACGATGAAAATGTTATCTACTTGGGTAATAAAACAACTGCAAGAAAACAACCAGAGAGCACCAAGAACTCCTCAAATCCAGGTTTTACTGTCTTTTTAAGCTAAAATGTATATTGCAATCAGATGCATACTCTAGGAAATTCACATCTAGAATACTCAATGAAAGGAAGTTGAGATTTTAAGAACACAATTAAGCCATCTACGAACATGTTGTGTCTTATCAGTATTTACCGGTAATAGAAGTTTATCGCTTCTCATAAATAAGTTGTGAGTTTCATAGTCGATGCATGAAATGTACGTAGTATCACCCTGAATGACCACTGAGAATATACAATACAACACAATACAGTACAATAGCAGAGTTGGAAGGGACCTTGGAGGTCTTCTTGTTCAACCCCCTGCCTAGGCAGGAAACACTATACCATTTCAGACAAATGGTTGTCCAACATCTTCTTAAAGACTTCCAGTGTTGGGGCATTCACAACTTCTGAAGAAAAGTTGTTCCACTGATTAATTGTTCTAACTGTCAGGAAATTTCTTCTCAGTTCTAAGTTGCTTCTCTCCTTGATTAGTTTCCACCCATTGCTTCTTGTTCTACCCGCAGGTGCCTTGGAGAATAGCTTGAGTCCCTCTTCTTTGGGGCAACCCCTGAGATATTGGAAGACTGCTATCATGTCTCCCCTAGTCCTTCTTTTCATTAAACTAGACATACCCAGTTCCTGCAACCGTTCTTCATCTGTTTTAGTCTCCAGTCCCCTAATCCTCTTTGTTGCTCTTCTCTGCACTCTTTCTAGAGTCTCCACATCTTTTCTACATCGTGGTGACCAAAACTGAATGCAGTATTCCAGGTGTGGCCTTACCAAGGCATTATAAAGTAGTATTAACACTTCACATGATCTTGATTCTGTCCCTCTGTTTATGTAGCCTAGAACTGTGTTGGCTTTTTTGGCAGCTGCTGCCCACGGCTGGCTCATATCCAAATGGTTGCCCACTAGGACTCCAAGATCCCTCTCACAGTTACTACTATTGAGCAAGGTACCACCTATACTAAACCTGTGCATTTTGTTTTTCTTGCCTAAATGTGGAACCTTACTCATATCATGTTATACTTTAATTTAACTCAAAAGTGCCCAACATTTCATCTTAATACCTATACATGTTGGTGCATCAGGCTGCCAAAAGAATCGATTGTTCAGTTGTACACAAGTAATTTTATCCTGCCCTTGGAGTTGATACCCTGGGTCACATTGGAAGGTGATTGTATCTCCAGGTTCTCTGCTGTCTCCATATCTACTTCCATTCTGTGGGGTGCCAGGATCATTACAGGTAGAGGCAACTGATGCTGCAAAGAAATCATGAAAACAAAATGTATTTAGAGACACATAAGGAACATTGAAGATTTTGCATTGCATAACACTTATCGTCACTTATAAAGCCCTTCATGGTATTGGACCTGGGTACTTGAGAGACCGCCTGCTGCCAATTACCTCCACTAGACCGATCAGATCCCACAGATTAGGCCTCCTCCGAATTCCATCCGCCGGCCAGTGTCGACTGGCGACTACCCGGAGGAGAGCCTTCTCTGTGGCTGCTCCGACCCTCTGGAACGAGCTCCCCGTGGAGATTCGAACCCTCACCACCCTCCAGGCCTTCCGCAAAGCCCTTAAAACCTGGCTATTCCGACAGGCCTGGGGCTAAAGAGTTTTTGCCCCCGTTCTCGAATGGTATGGTTGTTGTGTGTTTTTTAAATTTTGTATTGTTATGTCTCGTCTTTTTTATCCCCCTGTCTGTACCCCCTTCCCTGATTGAATTGTGAGCCGCCCTGAGTCCCCTTCGGGGAAAAGGGCGGCATATAAATGAAATAAATCCTAATCCTAATCCTAACAGATTTTATAACAACAGCATTGTATGCCATTGTTTGCCTAAGTTTGGAAGGAAAGTTATTAAGTAGGATTGCCTTTCTAGAAAAGTGCCTGCTCTAATACATCATATTAGATTATTTTCTTCCAATTATCTCTGTCAGGAAAAGAGATGGAGAGATGGCATGCTGGAAAATGATCTCGGTGTGTTTGAAATAAACATTGAACAGGCATAAGATGTATGGACTGCACACTGCCATTCTACAAATAATCAAAACAATAAAGAAAAATCATGCTGCAGAAAGCAAGGATGCCTGGACACAACCTTTCTTTGATTTGATTGTTTTCCCCTGAAAAGGTAAATGAAGAACTGTAAGTCAAAGTCAGAATATGGAGGAAAAAAGTGACTAGCCAAAACAATCCTCACAACTTTATCACCCCTGGTTTACAAAGATAGGAACGTTGCATCTAAAATTGCCGAATGTTTGGCTTAGCCTTTATCTTATGCCATAAACTACACTAGGAAAATATATTTTTAAAAAATCACATTGCCCAAAGGCATTCCTGCTATTCGCTAGCCTTGAAGCAAACCACGTGATGCCAAAATGATGACATGTACATAGTGACTTCATCATATACTGCATATGCTACCATTAAGGACTTGCTTCTCTGCCCTCATGGTCTGTTGGCAGCTTAGGATACTGATGATTTAAATGTTACTTGGCTAGACATTTTACAGCTGTTTCATACTCTAATTCATTGTTCAAGATGCCAGGGGATTAATTGTATTTTTCTATCTACCAATCTCACCTGCAAAGCTATAGTTTTAGAGTGTTGAGACCTATTCCGTGCATTTCACTGTCTGTGTTTATTAATGCCTAACAGATGGGAGACAAACAACAATTTTACCATAAAAGTTGTTCAATGCCTACTTAAAACAGATAGAACATCATGCAGAACATGGCTTCTAGCATTCTTTCCATCCTCTTTCTTGGCAATAGCAACAGGAATATGTTTTCTCCTCTGTAACAAATGTATCACATGCATATCTATTGGCTGCCTATATATCTATAATCGATGTCTAGGTAAGGGAACAGGGGTGGGTTGCTAATCGGTTGGAACGGGGCCAGCAGCGTCCTCGTGCACGTGTGCAGTTCACGCATGCATCTTAGCGCCTGCGTGATGCTCCAGCTGCTTGCAGAAACTCACGCAGGCGCTGTATGTGCCATCCAGCTGCTCGCGGAGAATCGCGCAGGCACTGTATGTGCCATGCGCCTGCGTGGAAGCGCAGAAGCCTTCAAAGACCGGTAAGGAGCACGGGTGGGCGGGTTCTAACCCATTTCAAACTTTCTTTTGCCAGCTTCTCCGTCCACCCACCCATGCCCCCCCCCCAAAAAAAATTAGCTCCCCTTTATGGGAGTAATGCAGTGCTTTGGCCCCTTTATATAAATATTTCCCAATATTTTGTTTGGTTAATAAAGTATTTTCACAAAGTTATGAACCTGGTCTTTTTTCCCCCCTCAGAAATGTTACAATCACCTGTTTTTAGTAACCTGGGATATCATTAACAATGAAATTACTACTAGTAGTTGCACTGAAAAATACCAACTAGCAGTTGCACGGAAAAATACCAACCATTTGAAAGAATGGCTTTGCACTTATAACCATGTGATTCACTTAACAACTTCCAAAAAAAAGGGTTAGGACATTGGGTCCAGTTATGTGGGTGTCTCAACGTATGACCATCACAACGTATGCTGAAATTGCAGTGCCCATTGCAGTCACAAACTGAGGACCACCAATGTATCGGTTGGTTCAGAAAGTGGTGGTGGGAAGAGAGAGTGGAATGCGCAAATCAGCAAAATAAAAGTCTGTCAATAAACCTGCAAGAAATTAACTGTAGGAACTTGAATATTTTAAGACCAGAAATATTCTGTGGCTAATGTAAATTTAATACCTATCTACACCTATCAACATCTCCATGTTTTGATAGGTGATATTTAGCCAGTACCTCGGATTCTAATAAGATTTCTAATAACTGGCTTAAATACATTTAACCCTACAGAGTAAAGGTCAGGGATGCATGCTGAACTCCATTTTATATCCTTTTAGACATGATTAAATGGTAATTAAGTTTTAATGAAAAGTGTTAGGCTGATAACAATTAACATAATCACACTAGTCAGTTCATGTCCTCGTGGTGTTTTACATGCTGTGCTGAGCAGAGAAGACAATGGTTCCTTGATGGGGTCCAAGCATTTTGTGATTAGAAGACATTTGCATTTCTCCAGTAAATCTTCTCTGTTTGTGTATTTAATGGCAGACAATAAAGCAGAGCAAAACAATGTGTGTATATGTGAGTAGGCAGGATAAATATGTCATCATAGAAGACATCAGTCTCAATGTCTATGTGTCTGAGTCTTTGTGTCTATCAGTACAATCTAGTTCAGTGGTTCCCAAACTTGGCAACTTTAAGACTTGTGGACTTCAACTCCCAGAATTCTCCAGCCAGCTCTGCAGAGCTGGCTGGAGAATTCTGGGAGTTGAAGTCCACAAGTCTTAAAGTTGCCAAGTTTGGGAACCACTGATCTAGTTTGTAGATCTCCTGCCTCCATCAGAAAACAGAACATGGACACATATGCAGTCCATATGCAGATTGATTTTATTTTTTAAATTATGTTTTTATTTATTTGTATCCTACCCTTATTTTTTTTACAAATAATTTAAGGTGGCAAACATATCCAACACATCTTTCTCCTCCTATTTTCCCCACAACAAACACATGTGAGGTAGGTTGGGCTGAGAGAAAATGATTGGCCCAAGGTCACCCAATCAGCTTTCATAGCTAAAGGGGAACTAGAACTCACGGTCTCCTGGTTTCTAGGCCAGCACCTTAACTACTGACCTAAATTGGCTCTCAATTCCTTACGGAAATTCCTTATACAGATTCTTTTTATAAAATCCTCCAAATAAAAAAAAACAGCAGTAGCTTATTTTAAAGGAAGATAGACGGGCAGATATGCAGCTGTGAGACCATAATTATTTTTCAGCCCTGAGCCATGGGCTTAATAATTGCTGCTTTGCCCCAGCACTCCACCTTCCTCATTAACCCATCCAAATTTACACAGGCTCCTGCTAAGAAGTCTAAAACAAAACAAAGGAGGAAATCCAATCAGAAGACTAAGGGCAGCATCCCAGAAGTTTGAAATCAACACCACCTACATACTGCTTCTAACAATTAATTAAATGATGCCTTGTTGCTAAATATTAAAGAAAGGGTTTGGGTTCCTGAATTCAGCAATAATGACAAGAACACAAACAATAAATATTCTCATCGTATTTCTTCCAGGACCTCAGGACAATTTGCATGGTGATCTCCCTTTATCCCAGGGGTTTCAAAAGTCATGTTATCACAGCGGTCTCATGTAACATATCACGACTTTTCTCCCCTTCACTAAACTGGGCGTGGGCGTGGCCAGCATGTGACGCATCCGGGCCACAAGGCGGGAATTTAACAGCCCTGCTTTATTCTATCTGCACAACAACAACCTGTGAGATAGAGGTTGGACTGAGAGAGAATTGCTGGACCAAAGTCATCTAGTGGGTTACTGTGGTTAAAGGACTTGAGAACAAAGCCTACAAAGCCCTTCATGGTATTGGATCTGGGTACTTGAGAGACCGCCTACTGACAATTACCTCCTCTAGGCCAATAAGATCCCACAGATTAGGCCTCCTCCGAATTCCATCCGCCGGCCAGTGTCGACTGGCAACTACCCGGAGGAGAGCCTTCTCGGTGGCCGCTCCGACCCTCTGGAACGAACTCCCCGTGGAGATTCACACCCTCACCACCCTCCAGACCTTCCGCGTAGACCTTAAAACCTGGCTGTCCCGACAGGCCTGGGGCTAAAGACTTCAACCCCATCCAAATAGTATGTCTGTTGCGCTTTTTAACGATGTATTGTCTTCATGTATGTAACTTGTTTTGTCCTTCCCTCCCTCTGAATTGTGAGCCGCCCTGAGTCCCCTCAGGGAAAAGGGCGGCATACAAATAAAGTATTCTAATTCTAATTCTAACACAAGTTAAACACTACATGACACCGACTTCCATACGTGATCTGCTCATGAAGAGGCTCTGAAATATTATCCCTGCAAAAATCTATTTTCAAGGCAGATAAAGAAGCAATATCAGACACACAAAAGGCAACCAAGAAGTATATAAGGATAATACAAGTTCACCTACTTGAAAACTGGATAGAAAAGCCAGATTTGCTGATAAAGAAGTCGCTGTCAAATTGTAAGGTCAGTGAATTGAAAGTGCTGTAAATGTCCCCCGGAAGAGCCGAACCACTCCACTCTTTCAGCAAGATGTTGCTTTCAATGGGACCATCCCAGACTTTGAGGATGTCATGACCCACCTCAGTATCAAAAACAATAAAATGCAGACTGGAAATGAAAAAAGGAACATGCAATATAAGTTAGTCTAATAAACACAGATTGGGTTATTTGCTAAAATCGAATCTGGCAGTCCTGGAATTACTTCTTTTAGGCATCATATGTGAGGGATAAAAATTGAAATACGTCATCTGTTATGTGTCAGAATGTGGACACTGGAGCATGATGTTGATATCTATAAACCTGTAATAAATCAGGGCACAGACTATCTTAGTAAAAAAAAAAAAAATGTCCACCAGATCCATACTGTTGTTAAAAAGTGATCCGTTTTTTTTTTTAATGACATCTGCTGTAAAATTTCCAGGAGGTTATGTTTTTATTGAAATAGTCACAGTTCCTGGCTGTACAGTAGCAACATTTAGAATTTAAAATACAAATTAAACATAATATAATTAATTCAATTAACTAAATAAATATTAGCAATAGCAATAGCAGTTAGACTTATATACCGCTTCATAGGGCTTTCAGCCCTCTCTAAGCGGTTTACAGAGTCAGCATATTGCCCCCAACAACAATCCGGGTCCTCATTTCACCCACCTCGGAAGGATGGAAGGCTGAGTCAACCCTGAGCCGGTGAGATTTGAACAGCCGAACTGCAGATAACAGTCAGCTGAAGTGGCCTGCAGTACTGCACTCTAACCACTGCGCCACCTCGGCTCTCAATATTGCACACCAAATATACTAGCTAAACTTTAACAACTTATTAATTTTCTAGTAATTTCTAATTTGTATCTTTTCTGTTCATTTCTCAAAAATTACATCCCAAAAAACACTTTCTGTGCTTTTCTGTCTCTCCTTCAGCTGAAATATGTACACTTTCTTGCTGTGGAAATATACTTTATAATGATTGCAATGTATTGCATAAGAAACCATAACAAGATCATTATGTTGATCAGCTTTGGCCCTGCTTTTTACTGCATGTGATACCATTACAATTAGGTTCAGCATTCACATATCCCCTCTACTCTTTCCTTCCTCGGGTCAGACTCTGGAAGAATATAGTTGCTTAGCTATATAGCTTAATCTTATGAATTTCTCTATTGGTACAGCGATTTGAAGCACAATCCTAAATTAATTACCGAATGTGAATTCTATAACTTATTATTTATTTATATTTTTTATACTATCTTTTGTATTGGAGCTCAAGGTGCCTATGTAGTGCCCCTTCATCCTGTTTCTCCCCAAAAAAACAATAACTGGGTTTGTCTAAGGAGAATGTGATTGATCAGCACATCTCATTCAGGTCCATAACCAAGATTCCACATTGGCTCTATATAGAACTGTTTACATCAGTGTTTCTCAAACTTGGCAACTTGAAGATGTCCGGACTTCAACTCCCAGAATTCCACAGCCAGCGAATGCTGGCTGGGGAATTCTGGGAGTTGAAGTCCGGACATCTTCAAGTTGCCAAGGTTGACAAACACTAGTTTACATCAATGATCTTCTCTTAGGTTCATTAATATTCATCAGTATCAATCTATGATTTAGGAAATGTCCATTAATCACATATTTTCCTCTATCCATAAAGCTACATAACATTTAATTGTTAATATGTTTCAAGTGGTTGGAAAATGCATACCTAATCGTTCTCCCGGGGTCTGCTTCTATAATCCAAGTACAGTGTAGATTGTTGTCATATGGGGCTGGATAAGCTGGAGAAAGGATACGACCAGAAGTAGCAGCAGGAATTCGCCCACCGCATTCAGCTGAAAATAAAAGAAATAATAATTTTTTTAAGGGAACGGATTCAGATTTTATCTTATAAAATATTTGATATTGCAATTATGTACCACAGTTGATTTAACAGTCTCCATATCTCCTCCCAACATTCTGTGAGTGTGAAGAGAGAATCTGTGTGAAACATAAAGACAGTCTTGGTGTGAACTTGACTCTTGTGTTCTGAAGACACTCTTGGTCTTCTTTAAGGATGTTTTATGAATTTCACAGCCTAGATAATAGCCCTGGAATTGCCCTGAGGTTCCCTCATCCAAGCATTAGACTAGTCTGATCTGGCTTGGCTTCCAAGTTCTGGCTATTTCTTCTAGATGTTGAATTCACTGCAAAAATTCAACCTGGTAGCTTCCATGCTATGCAAATTACATGACAGGATTTTGATATACTAATAACATGAATTCAAAGTTCAAATAATATGGGTTCAGTGTGAGTTCAAACTGTAAGAAAGCAATTTTTTAATCATAAAAGTTTCCACAAGCACAGTTTCAGAGTTCTATCTATTTGCCACTTTTCATTCTTACAAGCACTAACAGTAGAAGCCTTCTGATTTCTTCTTGTTAAGAACATTTGTTGTGGTTTTCGGATATTAGATTAGAAAAAATTAATATCTGGATGGAAGGCCAGGAAATATCAGAATTAAATACTAGATAAAAAATTCAACAACAACAACAACAAAATCAAAACTTCTCAGAAAAAGGCAATAGCAAAAGAATTCTATATTGCTGCCAATAAAATTAATTAGCACATTCAGCATATAGGAGTAGTACATTTTATTTATTTTTCTTTTTACTTCTCAAAGGATTATTACTTGATATTATGTGGGTTTGGTAATTGAAATCATTCTGACACTGATGGTTATTATGGGAGTTGAAGCTCTGGTATAGGAGCTCTTCGAATGTCTTGATATGGTAAAAATGGAAAATATGGATTAACAAGTCCTCCAAGTCAGTGGTGGGATTCAACCAGTTCGCACCACTTCAGGAGAACCGGTTGTTAACTTTCTGAGCAGTTTGATGAACTGGTTGTTGGAAGAAATTATTAGGGCAGAGAACAAGTTGCTTCAGTTCTTATAAAGAAGAATAGAGTCATACATGGATCAAATGAACAGGAAGATTCAGAAAAGGAAGGGTATCACTAAACCAAATAGTAAATATTGATAAAAGTAAGATAAAAAATAATAACATAGCATAGTATATATATCATGCTTTATTTCTTCCATTTAATCATTTCCAATTCATTAAGTCTGCTTAGACAAATCTCTGCATTCTTCACAAGATTTTTCAAAAGTGGCTTACCATTGTTCCCTTCCTAGGATTGAGGGAAAGTGAGTGGCCCAAGGTCATCCAGTTTTTAATCTGAATCCTTAATCACTACATCAAACTGGCTTTCAGCAGGAGGTTTACCTTCGCTTAATTTAACAAAACAAGCCGTTCTATTGTGTAGATCATCCCAGAATATGGAACATATTAATAGTCATGCCTATATATTTCATAATTCTTCTGAAGAATATTTACAATGAACAATTTGGAACAGTGTTTTCAAGTAGGAAAAGGATGATAAGTATTTGTATTTTCTCTGAATCTGTTTAAATTATATAAGAATTATACTAAAATAAATATAAGATTCAAGTGATGATAGCTAAATTTAAGAGCCGAGGTGGCACAGTGGTTAGAGTGCAGTACTGCAGGCCACTTCAGCTGACTGTTATCTGCAGTTCAGCGGTTCTAATCTCACCGGCTCAAGGTTGACTCAGCCTTCCATCCTCCCGAGGTGGGTGAAATGAGGACCCAGACGGTGGGGGTGATATGCTGACTCTGTAAACCGCTTAGAGAGGGCTGAAAGCCCTATGAAGTGGTATATAAGTCTAACTGCTATTGCTAAAACAGAAGGCTAAACCACAACAACTTTAGTTTCAGTCAGCATCATTTTGTAAGCCAAAAATAAGAATCACTCGTTATTAAAGTAAAATTATTATTTTTTTAAAAAAATCTTGCTAGTAAAAACCAAGAAGGTAAAGGTAATACTAGACATAAACTTATAGCACTTGGCAAAAAAAATGAGGATCCTATTATTTTGAATTGAATACCAAAGTTGGACATTAATCCTAAAGAAGAAAATAATAATGATGTTCAACAGCCTTATGAATGGTAAGATTATTTCCATGACAATAAAGATCAGAATAGTTTAAGGTAATGGATATTCTTCATGGTAATGTATGGGTGGGAAGGGTAGACACTGAAAGAGAATGAGAAAAGATAAATGCCTTCAAATATGGATTTGGAGTTAAGTTATTAAGAATACCACGGACTGCAGGAAGAACTGGTAATTCATCCTGGATCAAATAAAGATTCAGTGCTCCCTCAAGGCAATAATCAGGCAGCAGAAACTCACACACTTTAGATTTGTGATGAGAATGAATAATGAACTAGAAAAAAAATTGACTATGCTTGGCAAGATTGAGGGAAGGAGAAGTAGGGGAAGGCAATTGATAAGTGAGATGGATGAGATCAAACAAATGACAGGACTGTCCTTGGAAGAGCTACAAGTTGTTAACGGAGACAAGTCAAGATGGTGAGAAATTGTCCATGTAGCTACTAAGATGACTCCGACCTGACAGCACCTAATCAACTTAAACTTTCTCACTAAACTTTGCTTGCAGACTACTCTTTACTCTTGCTATTTCTTAAGTTAAGTTTATTTAGAAATAATTATACTTTAGGAGCAAGTGTATAAAAATATTGCTTTAAAGATGTAGTTATAGATTTCAGTCAAATTAATGCCTACAAAAACAATTAACAATTGTTAAAAGAAGGCCTGTGGTCTTCCTTGATCCAGAACTGGTATTAAATAGCCACATAATAACACTGGCAAATTCATCAAATTTGGCTAATTAGTTACATTTCTATCTGGAAGTAAGGGACCTGGATTTGGTGAAAGATACTTGGTTGTTCTGACCCCCCTCATCCCACACCAACACACACTCTGAGCCAAAGATAAGTTACGGCATTTAATTAACAGACAGACAGGTCCTTGGCAGCAAACCGGCACAGACAAGCTTGGGCAGCAATAAACACAGATAAGGCTTGGCAGCAATCCAGCCTGCCAAGCTCATAACAATGTTCTCTGACATTCGATCCTGTGTTGACTTCTGCAAGAGGGGCTTGTGCACAAGTAGTCTTTTTATAGTCTGGAGAGGAGCCTAATGACCACCAGCTGAGTGCAATTACCTCCTGTAATTGCATAATTGTTCCTCACGCCTAATTGCTCTTTGATGGCGTGCATCCAGAAACAACTCACTACTGGCGTCCGGCTCACTCTCCCTTGACTCCTCCCCACTGGTCCAAGGCTCAGGTGCCTTCTGGTGGCCAACCAGTCTCTCTGTGCCCTGCTCGGAGTCGGAACCCTGTCCAGGGTCCTCCACATCCTCCAGAGCCGACTCATCGGGCCCCTCACTGTCGGAGTCTGGTGGCAGCTCCAACGGCTCCTGCTGGGCCACAACACTTGGTAATGTCATTCTCAAAAAATGTATTTCATCCAAAATGCTGCAGAATTATTGGCAAGCTGCACCTTATAATCATTATGTTGTGATACGTATCTACAACGGTATCCAACTGTTTTCCAAGTCCAATTTAAAGTACTCCAGGTACTCAATTTGATATATAAAGTCTACATAGTTTAGGCTCAAATATTTACACTTCAGCCTCATATCTAAAATGTGTCTCCTTCTGTAGATCCTGCCATGAATCTATCAGACATGAAATTGATTCTGAATAAGGTCCATATTGTAAAACAAATTATTGTTAGAGCTGAAATTGTCCCTAGTTTTAAAGAGGGTTTAAAATTTACCTTTCTAATATAATCTGACTATAAACACTGACTATACATGTATTTTTTTCTCCAGTTCTCTGTTTCGCTCCTCTGAACTCCAGGCCAACTGTTTCCCTGCCAGAGGCTCTATAGCTGTAAATGTATGTATGTATGTATGTATGTATGTATGTATGTATAAAATGTTTGTGTGTGTGTGTGTGTGCGCGCGCGGGCGTGCGTGCGTGCACCAGAGATGGGTTTCACATAATGTTACCACCGGTTTGCCGCACACCGAAAATGTGAAAACTACACAATTCAGTCTGTCTTTAAATAGAGAAGGAATCTACTACCTCTCAAAACAGTCCGTTCCATTAGGAAAAATTTACAGACATTCAACAAAAATCCATTTATCTGTATTTTTGAACCATTTGCTCCCCCCTCCCTCCTCCCCCCCAGTCTTTAGAAGTAACTCTAAACAATTCTACTCAATATTCTGTGCCAGAGTTTTCTGATACTTAAAGATGGGTATCCTATCTCTTCTCTGGGCTAAACATTTCCACTTCTTTCAAATGTTTCTCCTAGGGTTTTCAACTTTGTTGTTTTAGGTTCCCTTATAAACCTTAGTTTCTTTCCTGCATCAACTTTTTTACTATTCTTCCTGCAGATATTATGTACTTACTGATAAAACTCTCTGATGATTATATCCAACTTCTGCCTTCTCTCTAGGTGACTTTTAACTCTTAGCTCCATCAAAAATTCACTTTGCATTTACAGATATAGCAATAGCAATAGCAATAGCAGTTAGACTTATATACCGCTTCATAGGGCTTTCAGCCCTCTCTAAGCGGTTTACAGAGTCAGCATATCGCCCCCACAGTCTGGGTCCTCATTTCACCCACCTCAGAAGGATGGAAGGCTGAGTCAACCTTGAGCCAGTGAGATTTGAACCGCCGAACTGCAGATAGCAGTCAGCTGAAGTAGCCTGCAGTACTGCACCCTAACCACTGCACCACCTTGGCTCAGATATTTTCTAACTCACCTCATATTTGGTGTGTGATTGTTCTTCCAATATCTTTAAGTAGCTCCCAAATCTCCTATGCTTTGTCTTTAGGATTATCGCCATAAAATCTGGCCTAGGTTTACTGAAAATGGTTCCCTTAAAATCCAGGGCACATATAAATTGTACTCCAATTTCTCTTTCTGTAGTGATTTTGAATCCCAATACGACATAGTTACTTCTTCCCAAAGTTTCCATTGCTTTTATCTCTTCAGCCAGCTTTTCTTTATTGTTTAGAAACAGTTAGAGGAGTTCTGATTCCCTGGCCTTTTTCTTAACTTTCTAGAAAATGACCACAGCAAAAACACCAAGGAATTTTGTGGACCCAATTTTCCATTTTTACTCTTCTCCCTTAAAAGCATGATTCACAGGCCCTTGATATTCTATAGTAGATGCCCAGAATAATATTGTTGTTGTTTTCCTTTTTTAATTTTATGTATTCATTTATTTTTCACACTTCTCCCTCAGAGAGGAACTAAACCCTTATGCTCAAATTCTTGGATACCAATAGGGATTTCCAGTGTTTCCCTACAAATATAATGCAGTTCTCATTTATCTGTCTTATTCTTTTTGAATAGCTATTGGATTTCAACTCTTCATTCCACTCATAAATTTTTCCAACCAAGATTCAGTCATGCCTAATAAATTATATACGCACTCCTCTACTTTCTGTTTTTTTTCTCAATCTCTAAGTGTTTGGAGACGTATTGAATCTTTAGATCACTATTGAGTTATTTCTTCCTGTATACGTGTACTTAAGCTTTGATGCTTCTATTTCTGCAAATCTTTCCCAATCTCAATCCGAATATATAGAGGTCAAATCAAACATTCACAAATTTAAAAACTCCCTTTTAAAGTTAGCAAAGCAACAGAGGTTCAAATTAGTCTTTATGCACTCACCAAGTTTTCTACCAACTTCACAGAGATTGGTAGTCATGTATTGTACTAAGCAAAGCTTTAACTAGGTTTATTTTTTAAAATGAATTCATTCAAGTCACATATAATAGTTTCTAAATATCACTGGCTGGATTTATGCAATATGTGAAGCCAATATCAAACATCTTGTTTGGCTAACTCAAGCACTGTTTTTGTGGCAAAATACTCTGGGTTTCAAAAAAATTAAAAGAAAAGAAGAAATACTAAAATAATTCCAATTAATGAATTTAGATCAGGAAGAATTAGGATCTTGTAGAGATCAGGATTACAGAAAATTTTCTACAGTGACTATATGTTCCTACCTTATAAATGAGCTCCTTACCTTTCAGGGGAATTGACAGTAAACTTCTAAACTAAATTTAGGGACTTGTAGAAGTCAATTTCAAATGAAAGGTGTGATAAAAACGATGAGTTTTGTTACACTTCTGTAATAATTTCTCATTCTGTAAGTATTATATTAGCCATGCATTAGTACCAAGAAAAGAAATGTTTTGTGTAGCTGAAAGTGTTGGGTAGAAGTAGCTTGTTGTTCTTGAATTAGAAAACATAAGTAGTTTTGATGTGTGAAATCTGAACAAAAACTTTGGATAAAAAATTGCCAGTTGAATATATACACCTTTAAATTTTACTTCATGTTAATAAAGTTCAAGCTAAGTAACGTATAAGTTAAGACACATTTTCCTACAGTGAAATGCAAACTATTAAGATAAAGTATGAGTGAATTTCAAGAAATGACAAAGGAGTTTCAACAAAACCAACATATTTTTTATGAAATAGTTCACACATCTCTAATTTCAGTATAGATACCAAGTCAAATTTAAGAGACCGAGACAAATTATATGCTATTTCAAATATTATGAAAACTGTAATATTGATCTATAAACAAGAGCCAAATTTATATTGTGAATTTCTGTTACTACCTACCTATACAAGTAGGTAAGGGCTTGTCCCAAACTCTTCGATCGCCACTTAAACAGGTAATAATATTACTACCATGCATCGTGTAGCCTGGATTACAACTGTATAAAACCACTGTTTCTGTATAATGCCCTTCATCACGGATTCTGTAGCCATAGTTTGGTGTTCCAGGATCTTCACATTTCACTAAATCGAAGCCTGTAAAGGGGAAAAACAACAACAAAAAATATCTTTACATATTGAGTTATATATTTGCTAGTTTTGCTACAAACAACTAAGCAGGTTTTCTAATACATTTAGGTAATTATGAAGCTACTTTATAAAAAAAGGAACCACGTAAGAAACATCAACATTTTTTTAGAAATGGAACTATATTCTAGCTTCTGTTATGGTGCAATTTTTAATGCTTGCTCTTTTTTTGTTTAATAGCGGCACAACTAAATTCCCAAAATATTAAAATGAAAATATCAAAGTAGAGTTTGTGTTTCTCCTGAACTGTATGCTTAAATTTGTTTTCAAACTATTAGAAGAGGAGAATACAACATGAAAGCTCATGTTTGGTTATAAGATTCTAATACCTACCTTAGAGGAAACAAAATGAAGAATAGGTGTATCATTCTACAATCCAGTGTCTGTAGTTTTCCTGGCTTCCCACACTTCAATCAAATTCTAAGAAAAGACATAATGAGGGAACTCATCTCATGGAGATTTTTTTAGATAAGGGATCGTGGATAGCCAGGCAGACTACAGAGTGATGTCGGGATGTGTAACAATAAATAAAACGTATGTAAACATTACATCCTACTATTGTTTTTCATCAAGATGTGATGTCATGCATGTGGGAATACTAGTTTTAAAGGTAGGAGAAACACATTAAATTTGACAGTCTATATTGTATATTTGTATGTGTGCATATATACATAAACTCATATACATATATATGCATGCATGAGTGCATTGGTGATAGTTTGATCCAGTGGTTACGATACCAGTTTAGAAACCAGGAAGCCAAGAGTTCTAGAAAGCCAACTGGGTGACTTTGGGCCAGTCACTCTCCTTCAGCAAGATTGTTATGGGGAAAATAAGAAAAGGAAAGAGCATTGGGTATGTTTGCCATCTTGAATTATTTCTAAAAATAATGAAGGGAGGATAAAAAAACACTAATAAATAAAAAAATCTGATAAGGAAGAATAAAAATGATTTTTGTTATTTGGTGCTATGACATCCATTTCTATCCAAGAAACCTTTTCCTTTCATTATTCTATTATCGGGTAGCACTTTCAATGTTATTTTTTGTTCAGTGGTGCTTTCTTCTAATCCACAAGTGCAGAAAAATATGCATAGAAAGTTCAAACGTTAAAGATCTCATCTCCTATTAATTGTGCAGGATGACCAATGTTCTTTGAAGTAATTCATTTGTAGAAAGGATATCAATAAAAAGAAGTCTCTCTTCAGATGCCTGCTTTTGTATTTGTGCCTGTGTTTGTGTGTGTATGTGTGTTATAAAAAAAAGCAACATCTTTGGATAATGAGGAAGGGATCCATGGGGATCTTTCTCAAAGAGCTGTTTTGCACAGTGCTGCAATCAAAGGGGATAAATACCCAAACTCCGTGTGTGTGTGTGTGTGTGATAAATATGTTCCTCTAGCACAAAATTGTTTTCTCTGATTTCAGTTTATTCCACCCTTCCCCCTGAAACTCATAAGCCCTAGTTCAAATATTCCAAATGAACTATCAACGTACAATGGGTTGTAGGTGGGAAAATGGAAAAAGAAAAAAAAAATAGCTATTTGTGTTTTCTTTTTCTCATGCAACTTCTGCAGGCAATTCTACATTTCTATGGTCCTTCTGGGAGAGCTTAAAGCCGGTTTGCACCTATTCGGTAGAACCGGTTCATCAAATCTACTGAACCGGTTAGAAGAGGTTCCACCAGTGGACCTGGAAAGCAGGCCACACCTACAGAAGAGGTTCCAAACTTTTTTGAAACCCACCACTGGTCCTTGGATATGATTATTCTACACCATCATGCTCCTATTTATAAAACTCAGTGCCTCTGTGAAAGGTAAGGATGACTACTGCGTTTGTGGTGCAATCAGAACATTGCGTGTGTTGAAGTTGTTTTAACGCAAACCAAAGATGCCTTTTAAAAAACAAGTTTACATCATATTCTTATGCACACCAGTGCTGTGTGGGAGGTAATTTAAGGTGGTTCTGACAAGTGTCGAAGGCATCTTCATATCCGGTCACATGAGCGGCAAGCCACTCCCATCCGGTCACATGAGCAGCAAGCCACTCCCACAAAGGAGGCCACACCCACAGAGTAGGTTCGAACAATTTTTGAAACCCACCACTGCTTAAAGCTGATAGACTATTCAGATATCGCATGGCAAATCTGGATGCAGAACGTATTTTAGAAGGAGTATTCTGCTATTAAGAAATTAGTACTGGTTTTACCCTCCTGCCATTTTTTTTTCTTTTATAAAGAAATGAGAAAACGGATAGGCAGGGTGGATTTGATTTAAATCAAGTCATGATTTAAATCACTGGTAAAAAAGGCTTGATTTAAATCAACTTAATTTAAATCATATTTTTTTAAAGAGGAACTGTCATCACTGTCCTCCTCTGACCTGCTGTTGACTCACCGACAGTCCCAATATTGCAGAATATATAACCTCATGCTACATAACTAAGCTCCATTTCATGCTGAATAAACTAAATTATTAATATATCTTACATAGAAAAGTATCTTTAAATACATTTTACTCCAAAAGCATTTTATTAAAATAAATTTGATAAAAAAATCCAATTTAATTTTTTTAAAAATCTGATTTTTTATTATCTTTTAAAAATCATTGATTTTTATCCATCCTGGGGATAGGCCAGGGACTATGCCTAAAACAGCGATTAATTTGCTAGAATCAGAATTAAAGCAACTTCAATTAAAAAAAAAAACTTTTTTTTTTAAATGGTGGAATTTTTTCCCCAATCTTGTGCAGAAAGCTTAATAAAAGATAATGTTTTAATGAATAGAAAGTTCTGTTTTGTGAAAGGTTGGAAGTGTTTATCTCTTATTATTTTTGAAGCATCCACAGCCATGATATGTATGATTTTGCTATATTTTACTCACTTTGTCCAATGAAGGCTTTTGCCAAAACCGCTAACTTTTTAAATTTGAATTTTAAAAAAAAGATTTAAATATTTTTGAAAATCACAGATTCTGCAGTAACGATGAAGCATCATCCATAGTTGGGTATTTTTGAATATGTAGCTAGTTGTCTTCTCCTTGCATTATATATTTCATCTATTATATACTTCGTCTATTAGGATTTGTTGCAAAGTTAAATATTTAACAAATGATTTTGCCGAGTTTCCATTTAAGGGTAAATTTACCCAACTTGAGTTTTCATATATTCAGGCAGTTCAAAATTTTCATTTAGTAACAACATTAATTTTTCCACACCGCATCAGAAATTTCTAAAACCCAGTGGTGGTAGAAAAGAGAAAAAAGATTTGAATAAATTTCATTGTAGCACAGCAAAGTTAACTCTTTCAAAAGTTAAAAGCACTGCAGCACCTAAGGATAACTTTATATTCTTATTTGGATTGTAGCCAAATACAACTTCTGAAACTAAATGAGTATTTTCTGAATATGCGATCTGTGATTTAAATTACTGCAGTCTAAACTTGCCGGTGAATCTCAGCAACAGATATCAATCTATTACTGTAACACGCTCTACATGGGGCTGCCCTTGAAGAGTGTTCGAAGACTTCAGTTAGTCCAGAATGCAGCCGCGCGAGCGATTGTGGGTGCACCCAGGTACACCCACGTCACACCTATCCTCCGCGAGCTGTACTAGCTACCCATTAGTCTCCGGACCCGCTTCAAGGTGCTGGTCGTTACCTGTAAAGCCCTACATGGCATTGGACCTGGGTACCTGAGAGACCGCCTCCTGCCGATTACCTCCCATAGACCGATTAGATCTCACAGGTTAGGTCTCCTCCGGATTTCATCTGCCAGCCAATGTCGGCTGGCGACTCCCCGGGGGAGAGCCTTCTCTGTTGCAGCTCCAGCCCTCTGGAATGACCTCCCCATGGAGATCCGGACCCTTACTACCCTCCCAGCCTTCCGCAAAGCCACCAAGTCCTGGCTGCTCCAGGAGGCCGGGGGGCTTGTGAAACATCCAGCCCCACGGAAATTGTGAATGTTGCGTTTTTAAAGTGTTGTCTTTGTCTATTTATCCCTCTTCCCTTGTCTATTGTGAGCCGCCCAGAGTCCTTCAGGAGTGGGTGGCATACAAGACAAATAAACTAAACTAAACTAAACAATCACAAAATAAATTAGAAGGGAGTCATATAGGTGTGCTCCTAGCATGATCACACATGGTTTTTTTGTGATAAATGCTGAACATATTCCAATATATAGGCAGTGATATACTGCAGGCCCAAAGTGTTATATTTAACACCATGTCAAATTTGTTAAGAGGAAAAATATGATCACTTAGCACACCTATGTTTAAAAGATTTAATATAAATCAAGTGCTCACAGGGCTAAAACTGCAGTCATAGACTTGCATGCCTTTGCAATTTTGCTCTGCCATAGAAAAGGAATAATAATAAAAATGATGGATTTACTTTTCAGAAAAGAGATGTCGCTTAACAAGACAGTAACCTTGTTCAGAGGTATATATGTATAGAGGACTGCATTTTAAATTCCAAAATGCTGACCACCTTAAATAACATTATTGCAATCGTGGTTGGCCAAATTTCCTGCATTCGGTGTTCCCACTTTCAACTTCAAATAAAATGTAGGAGTAGCAAATCAGATAGGGCATCCTGGGAGGCCCAGGGCGCGAGGTGGCAGACATGAGACAAATGATAACATGTGCTTGAGCTCATCACAAAGATGGTTTGAAAGATGTTACATCACAAGAACAAAGAGCATCATTTGTATTGCATGGCATCATTTAGGTATTATCTGCAGTTTGCTACAGCTGCTGCTAAAACTGAGGTCCATGTGCATAATTTAAAGATAGCTCACAATGCTATGAATGTGATATCAGCTTTCTTTATATTCACATCTCATCCCAGGATTTTAAAAAACAACAACTCCTAAATGCTGATTTGTAACCATCGTTGTTTTCTATTTATATCCTAGTCCAGTGATGGGCAACCTTTTTGGCGTGGTGTGTCAAAAATCGGCAAAAAATCGAGCATAACTCGCGTTGTGTGTCACTTCGACAAAAACATAATTTTGCGCAATTTATAGTTTAAACTACAAAAATATATAATTGCAATATAATTGTATTTAATAAACCAAAAACAAATTATTTAACATACCTGCTTAGTAACTTCTTTGTTCATCAGTCACTTTTTTCAATGCCATTGTAACTCTGGTCACTAAATGTTTTCCCCCTTCCTCGAGACTCCTCACTTCTTCCTTCATTCCTCTTGCTTATCTACCTTCACCTTATCTGTCTTCTGCTCTTTCCCTCTCTTCCTTCCTTTCTCCTTCCATCCTCTCTTCTTTCCTCACTCACTCCCTTCCTCCTTTTCTCTTCCTTCCTCCTTCCATTCTTTCAGCTTCATTTCTTTTGCCTATCTACCTTCTCTGTCTTTCTGCTCTTTCCATTTCTCTCTTCCTCTTCGCTTCTGTTCCTTCCTCCTTCCCTCCTTCCCTATTTCTTCCTTCTTCCTTCCTTCTGCCTATCTACCTTCACCTTCTCTGTCTTTCTGCTCTTTCCCTGTCTTCCCCTTTCCTCCCTCCCTCCCTTCTTTCCTTTCTAGTTCCATCTTTTCTTCTTTCCTCTCTCCCTCCCTTTTTCTTTTTTCCTTCCTTCCTCTTTCCTCTTGCCTATCAACTTCATCCTCTTTGTCTTTCTGCTCTTTCCCTCTCTTCCCCTTTTCTTCCTACCTCCTTCCCTCTTTTCTCCCTCCCTTCTTCTTTTTCTTCTTTTTTTCTTCCATCTTCCTCCTTCTCCTCCCATTCTTTCTCCTTCCATCCATCTTTTCTCCTTCCATCTTCTCCCCCCTCCCTTCTTCTTTTCCTTCCCCCCTCCCTCCTTCCTTCCTCTCCTTCCCTTTCTCGCACACAGGAAGGGGAGGGGAGGCTTTCTAGTCGCTTTCACAGCATAATTTCTTTATCTAACTTTTAAAAAACAGTGTGCAAATCAAACTTGAGATTTTCGTAACCTGCGAAGCACCAAGTTATTATCTTCTGTTGTTACAAATTCGCAGCTACTCCATTCTTTCCGATAGGGAACTGCATTTCCCAAGATGCCTCAGGTCCTCAAAGCGCTGAACGGGGTTTTGCAATTGACTCCAGCGAGGCCCGGTAGCCACCGGCTGGCGGACATCAGCAGCGACTGTAACGACCGCGCGGGCGAGGTGCGGAGGAAGAACGGAAGGTCCCTCCCGCCCACGACGACGGCTCCAGCCATGGACGAGCAGGCTGGCCCCGGCGTCTTCTTCAACAACAACAACGCGCTGCTCTTGCCGCCACCTCCGGGTGGGAAGCAACCACGCCTTGCAGACTCGCTTCCCACCGCAGCACAGGGGCCGCACAGGCGTGGTTGCTTCCCATCCGGAGGTGGCGGCAAGAGCAGTGCGTTGTTGTTGTTGGGGCCAGCCTGCTCGTCCATGGCTGGAGCCGTCGTCGCGGGCGGGAGGGACCTTCCGTTCTTCCTCCGCACCTCGCCCGAGCAGTCGTTACAGTCGCTGCCGACGTCCGCCACCGCCGCTTCTAATTAATATAATTCTCCCTCTCTTTTTCACTCTCTCTCCAGCACACAAACGCAAATGCATAGGGCAGCCCACCTCACACACAGGTAACTCCGGGCAGCTTACAACATTATGATGCACGTCTCCCCATAGGAGAGGAGATGGGGAAGCCGGGGGCCCGGAGATCACCCGGGGGATGCCGAGGATGCCTTACCAATCGAAAGCCGGCGTACCTCGTCATAATGGGGGATGGATTTCTTGCCAGGAAACGCGAGGGTTGGACAACAGTGGAGGCTCGGGTTTGTTTTTTTTCCCGGGAATAAAAGTGAACATAAGACTTCTAAATCCCCAGCAAGAAAAGAAATGCAACTGTAGTGGTCTCTCCCCCCCTTCCTCTAAAGAACAAATGTTATCCTGCCGCAGAGGCGAAGAAATCTCAGATTTCGCCCTTCTGCAACAGCCTCCCTCGGGATCCCGCTCCTCCGCTACCGATGCATCGCGTCCCAACAGCGGAACGTCTGGTCACCTTAGGGATGAATCCTGTGCGTGTCACCCCAAATGGCTACGTGTGTCAGCACTGACACGCGTGTCATAGGTTCGCCATCACTGTCCTAGTCACTAGTATTAGTCTCTTCTGCTACTCTGGTTAGGAAACCATCTGATAGAAATGTTTGGGGTAAGGAGGACATCAATTACTTTTGAGCCCTTAGAAAAATCCAGATATGGCACCTGATTGACTCTTTCCCTATTAACTTCCAGAGCCTTCTCTTCTTTTTTATCTTTGACCTCTTAAGAATGCATCCACAAATTATTTCAGTACAGTTCTTAGTCAAATAAATTCCAATTCTCTTTCTAAAGTGTTTATAGCAATAGCAATAGCAGTTAGACTTATATACCGCTTCATAGGGCTTTCAGCCCTCTCTAAGCGGTTTACAGAGTCAGCATATCGCCTGCACAGTCTGGGTCCTCATTTCACCCACCTCGGAAGGATGCTGAGTCAACCTTGAGCCTGGTGGGATTTGAACCGCTGAACTGCAGATAACAGTCAGCTGAAGTGGCCTGCAGTACTGCACCCTAACCACTGTGCCACCTCGGATAGATAGAGAGATAGAGAGATAGAGCAATAGCAATAGCAGTTATATACCACTTCATAGGGCTTTCAGCCCTCTCTAAGCGGTTTACAGAGTCAGCATATCACCCCCACAGTCTGGGTCCTCATTTCACCCACCTCGGAAGGATGGAAGGCTGAGTCAACCCTGAGCCGGTGAGATTTGAACAGCCGAACTGCAGAACTGCAGTCAGCTGAAGTAGCCTGCAGTGCTGCATTTAACCAGTGCGCCACCTCGGCTCTGTACAAAGTACAAAGGTGTTACCATACTCTTTCATTCTAACCAAGCCAACGTATGGCAGGGGGGAAAGGAAATGACCTCAAAAAAAGTTTTAAATTAAAGCATACATATACATACATATACATCTGTAGATGTCAGAGAAATTGACATTCTCTGTCAAAGAGAACTGGGTAGGGAGGAGAAACATAAAAGGAAGTCAGATGCGTTGGAGAGAGTGTACTTAAAAAAGGCATGCAGTAAAACAGGCAGGAAAAGGTCAAGAAAAAAGTGATGCTGAACGAATGTGGACCAAATACAAAAATGAGAAAGCACCTCTTAAAAGGATATTGTCTGGTCATATAATCTCCCAAGAAGAAAATTGTCCAGTTGTTTAAATTAGCCTCTAGACAGACCAATCCATGTTGGCTCAATCCATACATCATTTCACCAGTTTCCTGTTATCAACTCATCTAACCCTAATTCTGAATCAGTGCAAACCAAATTCTTGAGATCAATCCTCATTGAATTTCACGGAACAGCAAATGCCCAGGTAAAGCTTAAAAAATGGATGTCCGCAATCCAGGCAATCACGTCCTGGAGGAAGATAAATTAATGTCCAACATGACAAAAGTTGCGTAAACAAGGGTGCTTGACAACCAGCAAAATATTTTCAAATTCTATCTTTCCAAGTCTGGGGCAGCATTTTTCAAAGGCATATATAATTTCTTACCATCCACATTGTTGCAAGGCAGACATTCCAACATTTTTTTTAACTGAGTGCACCTTCCCAGATGGTGACAAATTCTAATCCATTTGTCATATATTGTTATGCTGTAAATTCTGCAAAATATTAGGTCTTCTTATATTCTGCCTCCAAAATGTACATTTCCAGGAAGCCAGATAATTTCTATGGGAAATTTCTTCAGGAAGATTCAAAATACTTCCGTATCTGTTTAATAGTCAAATGCTGTGCTGCCAGAATTAAGGAATGTCATAATTGGTCACACGGATTTAACTCTTTTGCTTTTTTAATCACTTCAAGTTTATGTGTTCATTCTTGCTTTATGTGACATATATTTTTACTTGATAGGATTATTTCAGACATACAGTATACTTCCCAGTTATTAATATGTCATTTCAATAGTTTAGGTGTTATGTATACTTTTATTATAGAAATTGTTTGTTTTATTAATCTTGTACCTCACCCATTTGATTTTACATTAGTATTATATATTTTACATTTTATTATTCCTTGATCAAATAAACATTATTTTTTTTAAATTCCTAATCCTGAAATTATATATTTTTTTGAAATTATATCCTGTTTTCTTCAGGAATCTGAGATTATTTCTTTACAATCCTGTTTTTTATACGTAGATGAGGCAATGGTCATAATTCACAACATATTCCTGTAGGAATGAAAGTAGCCATGGTAACTGAAGCTGTTTCTCCTTTCATATGAAATGCTAACTTTAAACTTTCATATCTCGTATTGCTGTAATATCTTTTTTTCTGCTGTTTATTCGGGCATGCTAATAATAATGAAATTTAGTATATTTCCAGTTATTATTTTAACATGGTCCTAACATCCTTTTCATTCTTACTTGATAAACCTCCCACTATGAAATTTATTTATTTATTTTTAAAGTTTAATGAATGCCCCATTTTACTGTTGGTACACAGTTATGAGCAGTGGTCTAATGAATCCTTTAGTTCTATAAAAATGGTAAGGTAAAATCTGTGCCCTTTCTACTTTATTTTCATACATCTTGTATAATACAATATCCTGTATTGTAAAAAATAATGATATCTTTTTCTAGGCAGGAAAAACCATAGGTACAAGTGCAAATTAGCCAAAACCTGGCTCAAAAACAATAACTGTGAGAGGGACCTTGGAGAGCTAGTAGACAATCACTTAAATATCAGCTAGCAATGTGCAGCAGTAGCCAAAACAGTTAATATAATCCTTGGTTGTATAAACAGAGGCATAGAATCAAAATCATGTGAAGTATTAGTACTGCTTTATAAATCCTTAGTAAGACCGCACCTAAAATACTGCATCCAATTTTGGTCATTACATTATGAAAAAGAGGTTGAGACTTTGGAAAAAGTAGAGAGAAGAGCAACTAAAATAATTAAAGGCCTGAGGACTAAAACATAAGAAGAATGGTACCCATAAATTGGGTATGGATAGTCTAGAAAAGAAGGCTTGATATAAATGATGGCAATATTCTAATATTTGAGGGGCCGCCACAAAGAAGAAGGGGTCAACTTAGAAACAAGAAACAATGGATGGAAACGAATCAAAGAAATAAGCAACCTGGAATTTAAGGAGAAACTTCCTAACAGTGAGAACAATTAATTAGTGGAACAGCTGGCCTTCAGATGTTGTGGCCACTTCATCACTGAATTTCTAAAGAGTGGATAGCTATGTGCTTGAAATGGTATAGGGTCTCCTGCTTGAGCAGGGGGTTGGACTAGAAGACCTTCAAGATCTTCAAATTTAAAGATCTTGGATAATAAATAACAGACATGTTGTAAGCGTTCCAAATACCATGTAGAATCAAATCAGAATCGAAGGCAAAACTATGCTTAAAGTCCCAATTTAATAAAGCAGGCATGTTGGCACATAGCTATGGGGATCCCAACTCTGGAAGTTATATCAGAATCCCACTATAAATAAATACCTGGACAACGCCAGGTTATCGGCTAGTTTATATTAAAAAAATGAACTAAAAACATAACCATTCAGCTGACATACCTTATCTGTAAAGAAAAGAACAGTTAACTAGTTTGACTTGAAGCAGTTGAAGATAGGAAACCTCCGATGGGGTACAGCTGAGTTTTAAGAGAGGTTGGGGAGTGGGTTACTCTATTATTAGAAGAAGAATATAGAAAACACCATGCATTGGTAAGAGTTCCAGTTTGCACAGCCCAAAACACCAAAAATCCAAAGAGAAGGTCCAGGGTATTTGAAAGAATGCCTTTCCTTTCCTTTCCCTTCCCTTTTGAATGAAAAGTCAAATATTCCAAATAAAATAAAAATAAAAAAACAAATTACGCTGAGATTTCTAGGAAAGACCAGATCATAAATCCTCCACATCTGTAGCAGTGCTATAACATTAAAACGACAAGAACACTCCCTTTCTTTACTACAAATTCTACTTGGGGGAAAAATATAGAAAAAAATGATTATGCTATGTGATTATTTCAAGAAGGGAAAAAAAAACATTTTGTCATGAAAATCTACATTTTTTTTCAGTAAGCCACATTGTTATAGAAGGTGCAGTATTTGCTTGACAATCAGAACTTACTTTATTTCCATTATATTCTACTGGCTTATATATCTTTTATACCACTTTTTATACTTTTTATACCTGCAGATTGCCATGCATACCCCATATGCTTCATCTCTACCCCAAACATACCAACAAATATGTACCCAGTGTACACTAAAACCGCATATTAACAAAGATGCTCAACCTGATTTACTTAAACAAGGAATCCAGAAAACTGAACTAGCCACACAACAAGATTAACAGACAATAGCAGAGAAACCACAGAATCAGAACAACAGAATCCCGCTAGTTGTCACAGTTCAAAGATACGATTAATAAGATTCGGTCATATGATGCTGCACTTTTTCAAGCACTGGGTGGAAGGACCATACTTGCACCTATCTTGCAGCATACTAGAGATGCTGGATAACAAATACGTTTTCCAAAAATCTTGCATCCTGAAAATCTTTTGATGTTTATGATAGACCCCTTCAGTTTGAACACAAATACCATTTCAGAATAACTGTATCACATGGGAAACTTGAGAAACATGAAATAAACTTTTAAAGACTTATGTATTTAATCACATAATGTCTCTAACATGCTGCATACATTCAACAGGGCTAAAAGTGCTTTGCTGCTGATTTTCATTTGTGCTCAGTGTTCAGTGCATCTCACTGCAGTGTCCAACAATAGTCAGCGAGCATTAATGAATCCCAGTTGCTCTGATTCCATTTTTCCATTGTGGCAATGTCCTGATAAAAACTTTCACCATGTTCAGCACTGACTACACCTATATCTTCAGGAAGGAAGTCCAAGTGTGAATGAAGAAAATGAATTTTCAGTGACATGCTGTATTTCGTGGTTTTGTATGCTGTCAACCAATGGAATCTACTTTGGTGCTCTGTAGTTGCCAAGAAAATTTTCAGTGGCATTTTTGAATGATTTTCAGGTGATCTCCTTTTGTCCCACTAACAAATCTTCGAACTTCTTGTCACTGATGATATATCTGATCTGTGGACCAACAAAAATGCCTTCCTTAATCTTGCCAATAGTTATTTTTTGAAAATATCTTTCTCAAATAATGAAAACTGTCGCCTTTGTTTCATCGCTTTCAAAAAATGTTTCATCAGCCCACATTTTATGTGAAGTGGAGAAACATAACTTAGTCTGCTCAACAAGCGGTTCACGGACCACATTTTTCTGTCCTGGAACCAAATTCTTTCTTTTATTTTTAATGTAATGCGACTTGAGTGAACGGTTGTCCCATTCAAATAAGTTACAACAGTACTTGAATGAATGTTTATTTTATTTATATGCCGCCCTTTTCCCCCGAAGGGGACTCAGGGCGGCTCACAACTCAAACCAGGGAAGGGGACATCCAAACTCCAATCAAAGGAGCAGAACCACTATTTTTAGATCTCCACAAATATTCCAGTTGTACTTGGTATTCTGGACAACAGATCCATTGTTCCACAAACATTCCAGTTGTACTTGGTACTCTTCAACAACAATTCCATGTTTTTGTATGTTTATTTCATGTATGCAGCATAGCCACCAGGTACTGAAGGACTTGCATTATTATTGTGTAAAAACAGAAAATTTCTATAAACAGTACATGATAGGTTAAATTACCTATATAAATAAATTGGGTTATTTTTGTGATTAGCAGCCAAAAATTTGTAAGATACTCAAAAGTGTCCAGGAAGCAATTTCTTTGTTATCTTTTGTAACAATCAACACAAAACACATTTGTATAAGCAGAAAATAAAACCAATAGGACAATAATGGCAATTTTAGAACCAGATCTTACTTAGAAACTTTTGGAAAAAGGAGAAATGACCCTAAGAAATTCTGAATCCTAACTAATTTAAAAGGACTTCTTAGCCCCCACCACACAGTAACATAGGAACAAAAGTCAATTTATTACGTTAACGCAATTAGCTGCATTAACTGCAATTTATAATGTCATGTTTTGCTTTTAGTGTTTCTGAGATTATTTCTATGAAAGACTTAATGAATAAAATAGAAGAATAAATATGTAGTAAAAATATTGTAAGCAAACTTTAATTTTCACACTTAAGTTATCTCTACGACTAACAAAACCATGATTTCTGAGTTTTAGGACTTTAAGAAAAAGAAAAAAAAAAACCTCAAAAGTAGATCTGCATTGGAAACATGCTGTTTTCTTTAAAAAAGAAAAAAAAAGCACAAGATGCTTCAATGTGAAGTTCAAAGTGTGAATTTTGCTGATGCGGCCATTTTCGCTTCTCAGCTTTCCACAGAACCAAGGGGGGGAGGGAAGATCAGGTTTATAACTCCAGTTCCAGGCAACAACAAGAAATCATCCCATGGGAACCATGTTCCTCTAATCAGACAAAGACTTTGAACACTTTCTAAAACAACGTTTAGATACCTAATTGGACAACGTGACCTGTACTAATGGGAAAGAGGGGAGAAACTATTCCTTGACTGTACGAAATCAGAGGAATTAAGCAGAGATGGTTTGGCTGTCATGTTGTGTGGAAATGAGGTACTGAATAAAGCCTTGCATTAAGAGATTGGATGGCCTCGTCAAGCGATTGCTGCGTTGGGTTTTGTCAATCAGAACCCTGAAATTAGGGGTGAAATTCAGCAGGTCCTGACAGGTTCTATAGAACCAGTAGCAGAAATTTTGAGTAGTTCGGAGAACCGACAAATACTACCTCTGGCTGGCCCCAGAGTGGGGTGGGAATGGAGATTTTGCAATGTCCTTCTCCTGCCACACCCACAGAACCAGTAGTAAAAATAAATAAATTTCACCACTGCCTGAAATCCAAATTATATCTCACATAAGAGAAGAAAAAGCACGAACCTGATTAGGACAAATAACTGCTTCAAAGAGAGCACTTTTTTTTTGATGAGAACAAGATAGTGAAAATATCCTTCAGTCTTGATTACATGTCTGAGATATCTGCTACTGCTTTAAAAAAAAAATTAAATGAACACGTTGCATGCATCCATAGCAGAGTTGTAGGATTGGAATTGGAATTGGAATTGGAAAGTTTATTTATAGGCCGCCCTTTTCCCTGGGGAGACTCAGGGCGACTTACAATTCATGGGGAGGGGAATACAAACAGTGAAACATAAAACAATACATAATTAAAAATAGAACACAACATTCATCATTCGGGAGGGGACGGATTACAATCTAACCCCAGGCCTGACGGGATAGCCAGATCTTAAGGGCTGTGCGGAAGGTCTGGAGGGTGGTGAGGGTACGGATCTCCACTGGGAGATCGTTCCAAAGGGTCGGAGCTACTACCAAGAAGGCTCTCCTCCGCGTAGTCGCCAGTCGACACTGACTGGCAGATGGAATTCGGAGGAGGCCTAATCTGTGTGATCTAATTGGTCGCGAGGAGGTGATTGGCAGGAGGCGGTCTCTCAAGTACCCAGATCCACTACCATGAAGGGCTTTATGGGTGGTAAGTAGCACCTTGAAGCGCACCCGGAGATCAACAGGTAGCCAGCGCAGCTCGCGGAGGATAGGTGTTATGTGGGTGAACCGAGGTGCACCCACAATCGCTCGCGCGGCCGCATTCTGGACTAGCTGAAGTCGCCGGATGCTCTTCAAGGGCAGCCCCATGTAGAGCACGTTGCAGTATTCCAGCCTTGAGGTCACAAGGGCATGAGTGACTGTTGTGAGAGCCTCCCGGTTCAGGTAGGGTCGCAACTGGTGCACCAGGCGAACCTGGGCAAATGCCCCCCTGGTCACAGCCGACAGGTGGTGATCAAAGGTCAGCTGTGGGTCCAGGAGGACTCCCAAGTTGCGAACCCTGTCTGAGGGGTATAGTGTTTGACCCCCCAGCCTGAGTGATGGAACACTTGCCAAATTATTGGGAGGGAAACACAACAGCCACTCGGTCTTATCCGGGTTGAGTACCAGTTTGTTAGCCCTCATCCAGTCCCTAACGGCTTCAAGGCCCCAGCTCATCACGTCCACCGCTTCATTGAGTTGGCACGGGGCGGACAGATACAGCTGGGTATCGTCCGCGTATTGATGGTATCTTATCCCGTGCCTCCGAATGATCTCGCCCAGCGGTTTCATGTAGATGTTGAATAGTAGGGGGGATAAGACCGAACCCTGTGGCACCAGATATGTTAGGGGCCTCGGGGTCGATCTCTGCCCTCCAACTAACACCGACTGCGACCTGTCTGAGAGGTAGGAAGAGAACCACTGCAAAACAGTGCCTCCCACCCCCACCTCCCGCAGTCGTCGCAGAAGGATACCATGGTCGATGGTATCGAAAGCCACCGAGAGGTCAAGGAGAACCAGGATGGGGGCATGGCCTCCATCCCTGGCTCTCCAGAGGTCATCGGTCAATGCGACCAAAGCGGTTTCTGTGCTGTAACCAGGCCTGAAGCCGGACTGGAATGGGTCAAGGTAGCTAGTTTCCTCCAAGGTCCGCTGAAGCTGGGAGGCCACCACCTTCTCAACAACCTTCCCCACAAAGGGGAGGTTGGAGACTGGACGATAATTGTTAAGAACGGCTGGATCCAAGGATGGTTTCTTCAGGAGGGGTCTCACCACCGCCGCTTTAAGTGCGGAGGGGAAGAGTCCCTCCCGAAGAGAGGCGGTAACAACCGCCTGGATCCAGCCCCGTGTCACCTCTCTGCTGTTAGCAACCAGCCAGGAGGGGCACGGGTCCAGTACACAAGTGGAGGCACTCATGGCCTTGTCCACATCCCCAGGGGCAACATCCTGAAACTCAACCCAGCGATGGTCTGCCAGATTATCCTCTTGTGCCTCAGCTGGATCTGCAGAGTCGGAGTCCAAATCCGATCGAAACCGAGCAACTTTGTCCGCTAAGAACTGGACATAGTCCTCAGCCCTACCCTGCAAGGGGTCCCCCGTATCCCTCCTATTTAGGAGGGAGCGGGTTATCCTAAACAGGGCGGCTGGACACGACTCAGCGGACGCAATCAAGGTGGCGATGTATGATCTTTTTGTTGTCCTAAGTGCCCTGATATACTCCTTGGTGCAAGATGTTAAGAGTGCTCGGTTCGATTCGGATTTATCGGACCTCCATAGGTGCTCTAAGCGTCTCCTCCGGCGCTTCCTCTCCCGGAGCTCCTCGGTAAACCAAGGAGGCCTCCGGGATCCACCGCCTCGGAGCGGCCGTAGTGGCGCAATCCGGTCAAGAGACTCCGATGCTGCCGAGTTCCAGGCAGCAACCAGAGTCTCCACCGGACTGTGGGCGAGGGTATCAGGAATAACCCCAAGCTCCATCTGGAACCTCAAGGGGTCCATAAGTCGCCTGGGGCGGAACCATCTGGTCGGTTCCTCCTCTCTACAGTGGGGGTTTGGCCTCCGAAAGTCGAGCCTCAGTAGGCAGTGGTCTGACCACGACAGGGGTATGATCTCATTACCCCTCAGACCAAGATCATAAATCCACTGCTCCGAGAGGAATACGAGGTCGAGCGTGTGACCCGCTGAGTGGGTTGGGCCCCGAATTACTTGGGTCAAGCCCATGGCTGTCATGGAAGCCATGAACTCCTGCGCCCCATCAGAGTGTTCACCGAGCGAAGGCAAATTGAAATCCCCCAGGACCATAAGCCTGGGGAACTCAATCGCTAGCTCGGCTACCAACTCGAGGAGCGAGGGGAGGGCTGCTGCAACGCTGTTGGGAGGCAGGTACATTAACAGCAAACCCACTTGACCCTTGAGGTCCAACTTCACCAGTAGGGACTCACACCCGACAAGCTCCGGAGCAGGGATACTACGAGGTGCTAGAGACTCCCGGATAACAATGGCCACACCCCCACCCCTTCTCTGGGCTCTCGGCTGATGAAGCACCTGAAATCCTTCTGAGCACATCTCTACGAGGGGGACTCCTCCCTCCGGGCCCAGCCAGGTTTCAGTAATACATGCCAGGTCTGCCCTCTCATCTAAAATTAAGACCCGGACGAGGGGAGCCTTGTGAACTACAGACCTGGCATTTAGTGACAACAGCCTGAGACCAGGGTCCTGATTACTCGCGCCATTGGATAATCTTCATTCCCACAAAAAGCAACTAATAACAGACCAGTGGTGGGTTTCAAACATTTTTGGAATAGCAATAGCAATAGCAGTAGACTTATATACCCCTTCATAGGGCTTTCAGCCCTCTCTAAGCGGTTTACAGAGAGTCAGCATATTGCCCCCAACAATCTGGGTCCTCATTTTACCCACCTCGGAAGGATGGAAGGCTGAGTCAACCCTGAGCCGGTGAGATTTGAACCGCTGAACTGCTGATCTAGCAGTAGCCTACAGTGCTGCATTTAACCACTGCGCCACCTCGGCTCTCGGCTCCAAACATTTTTGGAACCTCTTCTGTAGGTGTGGCCTGCTTTCCGGGTCCACTGGTGATCTTCTAACCTGTTCGGTAGATTTGACGAACCGGTTCTACCGAATAGGTGCGAACTGGTAGGAACCCACCTCTGTAACAGACCATTTAGAATTACTGTTGTAGTTATTAATAATTATGGTGATCAGTGTGTGTGTGGTGGGTTGCTCCTGGTTCGGCCCAGCTCCGCCCAACTGTCCAGACGCTTCTGCGTTGATTGAAGTTTTGTTCATGTGCGCAAGCACGAGCGAACTGGTGGTAAACTGGTTATGAACCCACCACTGGTGTGTGTATATTCTCATTGTGCTACACAATACCTTGTTAATTAAGGAGGAAAAAGAAGATACATTCTATTTAGACTCAAAGCTTTTCCAAGAGAACTAATACTTTTAATAGTTTTCCAGCTACCTCACCTGCACTGTGTTGAACTGTTTGGAAGAAGATAGAATAAAAATTTATTCTGGAAATGAAAATGATGAGTACCTACCTTTTTTTAAAAAAAAATAAAAGTGACAAGTTTGTACTTTGAACAAATATTCTCATAACTTTTTCACCTGATGGTAGAAGAAAATCTACCATCAGTTTTAATATTGTGACTTTCTTCTATTTTGATCGTTGAAGCTAGAGATGAATAAACTGCAGTAACAGTAGCATTGCCAAAATACAAATATTTATTTTACCAGAATATAATATTAAATATTCCATTGTATAAAACTTACACATACGTTACAAATCTATAGGTAATTAGTGTATTTAACAAAGGTTGATTTTTTTTAAGATTTATATCCCACTTTTTAATGCATGCAACTCAAGAACTCATATTTCTTTCTTCTCCCTTGTTGTGCTCCCCACAACAACTTTGTGAGTTGATTTGGGCTGAAAGAGAGTGACTGGCTCAAAATCACCAACTGGTTTTGATGCCTAAGACAAGACTAGAACTCATCATTTCCTGGATTCTAGGCCATCAACTTAACCACTGCACCAGACTGCCTCTCCCTTGTCTATTTACATTGACTGATTCACAAAACAATGTACTGATATTGGAAATTATTCTTAAGCATTATCTTTTAAGATTCTCTTTTTCCAGTATTGAAAGGAATTAAGAAGCAATCTCATAAATAGAATAGGGTATTAATAAAAGTTCTTAGGATTTTTTAAAAAACATTGCTCATAGCTCAGTTGCTTTTTTGGTAACTCTGTTTCCCCTCCCCTTCCTCTCTCACTTACTTGTATATGTGAGGTGAAAACCTTGGTCCGTATCCGATCCGTTACTGTTAAATTCTATCCACAAATGGTTAGATGTGCTATTGAGAATGAGTTCTAGCAATTCCATTTTTGTAAATGTTCCCAACAACCTTGATGAACTGTCTTTCCCATCATATACCTATAAAATAAAATACAATAAAGTTTAACATATATTTTTTAAAAAAAACATATTTTAAAGCTTCTGCAATCTAACAGATGTTCATGTACAATTAACTAAAATCATCAAAATTTTCAAACAAAACATAGGAAAAGAGAACAATCCTTTTCATTGATTGCCATATATTAGCTATGCAGCTCATTTACATGATAACACATTATTTCCCATCCAGCCATTTTTTTTTTAATAAAAACAAGTTTGTATGTATGGCTCAGTTCCTTGCCATTTATCAATTCCATCTCCTTTTGTCTTCAGAATCCACTTTGGAGTTTTTGTTTCAAAAGTTTGAAAGTGCTTCATGGCATTTTTGTGAAGAGGCTTTTTCTAAACACATTGACGGGGGAGGGGGGGATAACATACACCAGTCTGATCACTGCTAAATAGCAATAGCAATAGCAGTTAGACTTATATACTGCTTCATAGGGCTTTCAGCCCTCTCTAAGCATATTGCCCCCACAGCCTGGGTCCTCATTTCACCCACCTCGGAAGGATGGAAGGCTGAGTCAACCTTGAGCCGGTGAGATTTGAACTGCTGGACTGCAGATAGCAGTCAGCTGAAGTGGCCTGCAGTACTGCACTCTAACCACTGCGCCACCTCGGCTCTAAATGAATTGAAAAGAATTGAAGCAGCAACCCTGCTTATTTTTAGCTTTGGATTGAGAAACTTCAATTTGTTTATTTTTTAATATTCTTGATTCATGCTATGCTTTTACAATGGTTAAAGTCAGATAGAAGGAATGAGGACTTGAACTTCTGAACAATTGTGGGGGGGAGGGAACTAAACTCCCAAACTGAGAACCACATTGACCTGAATGTTTCAATCAGGTGCACATTCCCAATATTATTATTTGGAACGACCCAATTTCTCTCCGCCCTGATTAAACATTTTTAAACACTTCTAAATTTCAGTTTCAAGAACATAAAATAGAAAAAGTACTGGATAAAATAACTAAATCTATCTATAGTTCCATTTTGATCTTCAGCTGACAATCAAAGCTGGTCTATGTTATCAGCAGCTAGGAAGGATACATTTGTACAATTCTGACATGTTTATTATCAGCCAAATTTCAAATTAAATTTATGCCTTCCTTTGGAGGAAAGAATCTAGGTTCTAAATCCCATTACTGCTAAAGTTCACACAAATAAACACACAGAGAGAGAGAAATAATACATACATGAATGAATGAACTACTTTTGAAGTCATTCTTCACAAAATTAGTCCATAAATAGGAACAATGTTAAAATAGTTTTTATGCGGCTGAATAAGTAAAAAATCACACACTATTAAAATAATATTAGGAATGAATGAAGTATAACATGAAATTTTTTTCCCTATAATTTATTATGTTTAAGGAATTTTCTTATATACAAGACATTTATTTGATGTAGGTTCCAATGAGCCAGGTCTATTTTTGGATATCTGTGTATTGTTTTGTTGCGCAGTCTGTTTCATTTTTCATATTTATATTCATACATCATTTCTGTGTCATCTCCTCATTATTCCAAACAAAATTTTATACCATTGTAGAAAACACTGCCTTCTTGCTTGGCCTTCCTTCTGCATCGCCTCCACAAACACACACACACCCATCACAAATATGTGAAAGTCTCAAGAGCTTTTCCTGCAGTGAATGTACTGGACAAATCAGTTCCAAACAGATAATTCAGTGATTCTATAAGTAGTTTAGTGTCAAGCCATAAAGGGCATTACACCCGCTCCTCATTTAGTCGCCTTGTTCCATTCCAATATCCAATTCCAGGTGAAGTGGTCGCTAAGTGAATGTCTTAGAGAGAGAGGTGCTTTTTCAGGAGACAACTGGACTGTCTTGTCTTTTCTTTCTTCTTTGACGACATTTCACTTTTCATCCAAGAAGCTTTTTCAGCTCTGACTGGATGGTGGGGGATGGAAGTGGAGATGTATTCATCCATGCCACTTCCACAGCACGCTTCCAAAAGGCTCAAGGCCCAGCAGCCATGGTCCAGAAGTTGGGGACCCCTGGACTAGTATACTAGTCCATATTAAAAACAATTAGCATTATTTAAATATCCTTGAGTGTCAGATACTAAAGCTTGGTTGGGAACAGTTTCAATACCATAAAGGCCTTATACTGGCCCAGGACTAAAATGAAGAGGGTCAGGTCTACTGAGTCAGAGAGACTGTGAAGAGCTGAGGTGGCGCAGTGGTTAGGGTGCAGAACTGCAGGCCACTTCAGCTGACTGTTATCTGCAGTTCGGCGGTTCTAATCTCACCGGCTCAAGGTTGACTCAGCCTTCCGTCCTTCCGAGGTGGGTAAAATGAGGACCCAGACTGTG